>NC_069500.1:1436834282-1437134282 GCF_027579735.1 Bombina bombina
TATAACGTGCAAGTTATTTTCACCGCTCACCTTTAATAGCGCTGCTATTACAGGCTTGCAAAAACCCGGCTTGTGCGGGCGATATGGTTGCATTGAGCTCCATACTGCACCCAAATACAAGCAGTGTTTAGACGTGCTCATGCATGATTTCCCCATAGACATCAATGGGGAGAGCCGGCTAAAAACAAGCCTAACACCTGCAATTGCGCAGCGTAAAGCTCTGTAAAGCAGCCCCATTGATGTCTATCGAGAAAGAAAATGTATGTTTAAACCTAACAACCTAACGTAAACCCCGAGTCTAAACACCCCTAATCTGCCGCGCCGACATCACCGACACCTACATTACACTTATTAACCCTAATCTGCCATCCCCAATGTCGCCGCCACCTATCTACAATTATTAGCCCTTAATCTGCCGCCCCCAATGTCGCCGCCACCTATCTACAATTATTAACCCCTAATCTGCCATCCCCAATGTGGCCGCCACTTACCTACACTTATTAACCCCTAATCTGCCGCCCCCAATGTAGCCGCCACCAAACTACTCTTATTAACCCCTAATCTGCCATCCCCAATGTTGCCGCCACCTATCTACAATTATTAGCCCTTAATCTGCCATCCCCAATGTGGCTGCCACTTACCTACACTTATTAACCCCTAATCTGCCGCCCCCAATGTCGCCGCCACCAAACTATACTTATTAACCCCTAATCTGCCATCCCCAATGTCGCCGCCACCTATCTACAATTATTAGCCCTTAATCTGCCGCCCCCCCTGTCGCCGCCAACAACCTACTCTTATTAAACACTAATCTGCCACCCCCAATGTCGCCGCCACCTACCTACACTTATTAACCACTAATCTGCCACCCCAATGTCGCCGCCACAACTATACTAAAGTTATTAACCCCTAAACCTCTGGCCTCCCACATCACTAACATTAAATAAATATATTAACCCCTAACATAACCCTAACCCTAATGTAACCCTAACACCCCCTAATTTAAATATAATTAAAATAAATCTAAATAAAACTTACTATTAATAGCTAAATAATTCATATTTAAAACTAAATACATACTTACCTGTAGCTATCTTAGGTTTTATTTTTATTTCACAGCTAAGTTTGTATTTATTTTAACTAGGAAGACTAGTTAGTAAATAGTTATTAACTCTTCACTAACTACCTATTTAAAATAAATACAAATGTACCTGTAAAATAAAATCTAACCTGAGTTACACTAACACCTAACATTACAATAAAATTAAATTAATTAAATTAACAAAATACATTTATCTAAATTACAAAAAATAAATAAACACTAAATTATGCAAAATAAAAAAAGAAATTATCAAAAATAAAAACGAATTACTCCTAATCTAATAGCCCTTTCAAAATAAAAAAAAACCCTACCCTACACTAAACTGCCAAAGGTCCTTAAAAGGGCCTTTTGCAGGCCATTGCCCCAAAGAAATCAGCTCTTTTAACTGTAAAAATAAATACAAACTACCCCCCAACAGTAAAACCCACCATTCACACAACCAAACCCCCAAAATAAAATCTTATCTAAATAAAACTAAGCTCTCCATTGCCCTGAAAAGGGCATTTGGATGGGCATTGCCCTTGAAAGGGCATTTAGCTCTTTTACATTGCCCAAAACCCTAAGCGTAAAATAAAACCCACCCAATAAACCCTTAAAAAACCTAACACTAAACCCCGACGATCCACTTACAGTTTTTGAAGACCGGACATCCATCCTCATCCAGGCGGCGAATACCTCATCTAAGCGGGCAGAAGTCTTCATCTTTTATCTTCATCCATCCGGCAATCAGCCAATAGGATTGATCTTTCATCCTATTGGTTGATCTAATCAGCCAATAGAATTGAGCTTGCATTCTATTGGCTGATTGGAATAGCCAATAGAATGCAAGCTCAATCCTATTGGCTGATTGGATCAGCCAATAGGATGAAAGCTCAATCCTATTGGCTGATTGCAACAGCCAATAGGATTTTTTCCCTCTTAATTCCTATTGCTGATAGAATTCTATCAGCCAATCGGAATGTAAGGGACGCCATCTTGGATTACTTCATTTAAAGGGAAACTTCGTAAGAAGAGGATGCTCCGTGCCGGATGTCTTGAAGATGGCCCTGCTCTACGCCGGATAGATGAAGATAGAAGATGCCATCTGGATGAAGGCTTCTGCCAGCTTCGATGAGGACTTCTGCCCGCTTGGATGAGGACTTTCACTGCCTGGATGAGGATGGATGTCCGGTCTTCAAAAACTGTAAGTGGATCGTCGGGGGTTAGTGTTAGGTTTTTTATGGGTTTATTGGGTTAATTTAATTTTTAGCTTAGGGTTTTGGGCAATGTAAAAGAGCTAAATGCCCTTTTAAGGGCAATGCCCATCCAAATGCCCTTTTCAGGGCAATGGGGAGCTTAGGTTTATTTAGATAGGGATTTATTTGGGGGGTTTGGTTGTGTGGGTGATGGGTTGTACTGTTGGGGGGGTGTTTGTATTCTTTTTTACAGGTAGAAGAGCTGATTTATTTGAGGCAATGCCCCACAAAAGGCCCTTTTAAGGGCCATTTGCAGTTTAGTGTAGACTAGGTTTTTTTTATTTTGGGGGGCTTTTTTAGTTTGATAGGGCTATTAGATTAGGAGTAATTTGTTTTGATTTTTGATCATTTCTTTTTTAATTTTGTTAAATTTAGCTTTTATTTTTATGTAATTTAGAAAAAATGTATTTTGTTAGTTTAATTAATGTATTGTAATGTTAGGTGCTAGTGTAACTCAGGTTAGGTTTTATTTTACAGGTAAATTTGTATTTATCTTAACTAGGTAGCTAGTAAATAGTTAATAACTATTTACTAACTAGTCTACCTAGTTAAAATAAAAATAAATACAAACTTACCTGTGAAATAAAAATAAAACCTAACATAAATACAATGTAACTATTAGTTATATTGTAGCTACCTTAGGTTTTATTTCACAGGTAAGTATGTATTTAGTTTTAAATAGGAATTAGTTATTAATAGTAGGTTTTATTCAGATTTATTTTAATTATATTTAAGTTAGGGAGTGTTAGGGTTAGGTTTAGGGGTTATTAGGTTTATTATAGTGGCGGAGTGGACGGACGGCATATTAGGGGTTAATTATATTTAAACAGTCTTTTTTATGTGGGAGGGTGGCAGTTTAGGGGTTAATAATTTTATTATAGTGGCAACGATGTCGGGGAGCGTCGGAATAGGGGTTAATAATTTTTTTAAGTGGCGGCGATGTCCGGAGCGTCAAATTAGGGGTTAATAATTTTATTTTAGTGTTTGCCATGCATGAGGGCCTCAGTTTAGGGGTTAATAGGTAGTTTATGGGTGTTAGTGTACTTTGTAACACTTTAGTTATGAGTTTTATGTTACAGCTTTGTAACGTAAAACTCATAACTACTGACTTTAGATAGCGGTACAAATCTTGTCGGTATAGGCTGTACCGCTCACTTTTTGGCAAAACTCATAATACCGGCGCTATGGAAGTCCCATTCAAAAAGGACTTTTTTAAATGTGCGGTACTGACGTTTCGTGACAGCCAACAAAGTGTGCGGTACAGCTATACCTACAAGACTTGTAATAGCAACGGTAGGGAAAAAGCAGCGTTATACTCATAACGCAAAACTCGTAATCTAGCTGAGTGTTATTATAAATGTAACTGTACTTTTAAATGTATTTTTGATTTGTTTTGTACAACTTTTTAGTCGTGTGTAACAGTTAACTAAAGTTATCATGGTGTGGGTTAAGTTCAATTGCGCTTGAGCGAACACGTTTACATTAAACCTGTAAAAGGGCGCTCATTTCCGATGTATGCAAAGAGTCGCGATAAACCCCTTTCCGCTCACGCGTAACAGCGCCACTCATAGTCTAGCCCAAAGTCAGTATAATTTTCTGTGTTTAGTTATCAATAACCCGAGATAACCACTGTGACATTGTAAAGAAACTGAATATATGGAAATGTGCACAAGTTATTTCATTAGATAAATGAACCCATGTTTCAGTTACAGCACTATCTGAAGAGAGTGTATTTTAAGAATGAAATGAAGACAGACATATTTTTTGATACCAATGGACAAATGACCCCTCTTTATCACGTTGTGAACTTTATTACTTATCAAAATGGAACATTTCTACCTTATCAGATTGGTTGGTTTAATGTTGTTTCTCCTGAAAATGAACAACTAAAGTTTATGTCACGGACAATCGTCTGGAAGTAGATAGTAGACTATGTAAAGTATATTGAAAACCTTTTAAGGCTTAGAGACTCCATTTTACTTTCCAATTATGACCATTACCATGCTACTTTATTACGCTTCCTCCTTTACCGAACCATTCCCATTTTATTTGCCTGAAATAAACACACAACACAATTATTGCCAATAAAAATGGAAAGGTCACTTTCATTTGAAATTACATTTTGCTGTTATAGCAAAATCTTTTATGAGAGCAATAGCCAATAAATCAATTTCCAAACAATTCCAATTCCTCAAGTCAACAATGCACCAGCAAACCACAGCGCGGATCAACCGGAAATTCAACAGAGGAAGAGTCGCTGTATGATGATGTCACTCGCTGCCGTCTGTAATGAGCTGTAAGGAGACACTGAAGAGGGGATTCATGTTTAGGAAGGTCCGGTGGCCACAGAAGTCAAGCAATAAGTACATGTGAGGGTACCAGCTACTCCAGAGCAAGGACTGCACACACGGTAAGAACCCCTGCGAGCAGTGATTCTGGCTTATAGACGAAGTATACCTAAGGGACAAGCGGCACGCCTCACTGTGTGTTTATCAGAAGGTGGGGAGGAAACTATACACTGTGCTGAATTTAAGTGTGTATCAATACAAGCATTGCAATATCGCTATACCTCTGTTATACTTGTGCCTAACTTTGCTCTATTTTTGTATGTTGTTTGTCTGAGTCACGTAGTCTAAACGTGAAGGGCATAAGAGCACTGTATCTAGAGGTAATTTGTTTGCAAAGGGGATATAGACATTCAAAATACATATTTTGGATCATGGATCAAGCCGCCTCTGTTGGTGAAATTGTAAGGTTTTATTCTCTACAGACAGCAGAGGAACGTGTAGGTGATGTATTGGAACTTGAGACTGTATTCTCTTTGGATTATTCTCTCTCCTCTTTAAGTAAATTATTTGACAGTATGGAGAAGTTGCTGATAAAGGTAAAGAGACTTAAATGGGATATTTGGACACTCCAGAGATATGTCAAGAGTGATATTACCCCAAGGGGTTTAAGAATAAATAAATTTCCAACCTTCCAAATGGAGGATATGAACTTTATTAAGGAATGGAATGATATATTAACGGTCTGCTCCTTTGAGCTCATGGGAATGATAATAGAATATAAAGTTAAAATGTTAACTGTTGTGTCTAAAGAAATAGATGTGTTGCAAATTGAGCTTAATTCGAGGAGTAGAGAGGTCCAATTTGTGAAGTTTGACAGAGTACAGCGGCTGATGCCAAACGCCTAATTATGGAAGTAAAACATGATATATATCTAAGGGATTTATCTGACTACGAAAATAATAAAGTGTATACCTGGAATAGGAAAAGTAGATCCAGTTATAGGAGGGATAATGATAAAAGGAAGTTTACGAAAAATAATAAAATAGGCAAAGATAATAAGAATAGTCAAACTAACAGTAAAGTTAGCCATTCCAAAAAAGTATCCTTCATGGAAAGTGAGGCTGAATCATGTGAGGAGGATGGGAACTCGGGTGATTGCTCCACCTCTGGTGATGAGAAAGAGGAGAGGGGCGAAACACCGAGTGTGAACATATCAGACCAATCTGTAAGACCCAAGGAATCAAATAGAAAAGCAACATCCAAATACCAGGATGTGCAACCCAGTACTAAAGGGGATATGGTTGAGCTTGGGGACACGGATAGGTCTGATATCTCTCAGGATTTTTCCAAGCCCAAAAAAGGATACGAAGGGGGGGGGGAGGAGTCATTTTTAAGGAAGTAAAACATCCACCCAGGAGGGGGAGGTCAGGGACAAAGTATAATTGAATACTGTAATTAACCTATCAAATTTTCCATTGAGTGATGTTGAAAATAGAGTACTAAGTTATGGACTAAGTTTTGTCCCAAATAATAATTTTAATCTTTTCCAGACACTCGTGGATGTAAATAGGTTCATTAGAAATCTGACTTTGAAGAAATATTTTAAGGATGATACAAGAATTGTTAATGCAAGCAGTGGTGACACAACAAGTTTGAAGGAGGATAGTTCGGATTTAACTTTTCAGGAGGCTTGTGACATAGAAGCTTTAGAATCCTTATATGCCAAAAATATTAGGGATGAGATCACAATATTGGACGAGAATAAGGTCAGCTCTGGTCCCGGTTTTAATCCAGTGTCCAATTTTTACCCTATTCAATCTAGCGGGGGGATATTGGAAAAGTTCCAAAGCAGGGTGGAGAGTGATCTAAACACCCTAGCCTATACTCAAGAAGGAATCAGGGTAAAAATGTGAGTATTGAAGAAACCACTATCGGCTAGATTTAGAGTTTTGTCGGTAACGACCCGCGTAGCTAACGCCGGCTTTTTTCTGGCCGCACCATAAAAATAACTCTGGTATTGAGAGTCCACAGAATGGCTGCGTTAGGCTCCAAAAAGGGAGCGTAGAGCATAATTTAACGCCACTCCAACTCTCGATACCAGAGTTGCTTACGGACGCGGCCAGCCTCAAAAATGTGCTCGTGCACGATTCCCCCATAGGAAACAATGGGGCTGTTTGAGCTGAAAAAAAACCTAACACCTGCAAAAAAGCTGCGTTCAGCTCCTAACGCAGCCACATTGTTTTCTATGGGGAAACACTTCCTACGTCTGCACCTAACACCCTAACATGTACCCCGAGTCTAAACACCCCTAACCTTACACTTATTAATCCCTAATCTGCCGCCCCCGCTATCGCTGACCACTGCATTCTATTATTAACCCCTAATCTGAAGCTCCGTAAACCGCCGCTACTTACATTATCCTTATGTACCCCTAATCTGCTGCCCCTAACACCGCCGACCCCTATATTATATTTATTAACCCCTAATCTGCCCCCCACAACGTCGCCTCCACCTACCTTCACTTATTAACCCCTAATCTGCCGAGCGGACCGCACCGCTATTATTATAAAGTTATTAACCCCTAATCCGCCTCACTAACCCTATAATAAATAGTATTAACCCCTAATCTGCCCTCCCTAACATCGCCGACACCTAACTTCAATTATTAACCCCTAATCTGCCGACCGGAGCTCACCGCTATTCTAATAAATGTATTAACCCCTAAAGCTAAGTCTAACCCTAACACTAACACCCCCCTAAGTTAAATATAATTTAAATCTAACGAAATTAATTAACTCTTATTAAATAAATTATTCCTATTTAAAGCTAAATACTTACCTGTAAAATAAATCCTAATATAGCTACAATATAAATTATAATTACATTGTAGCTATTTTAGGATTAATATTTATTTTACAGGCAACTTTGTAATTATTTTAACCAGGTACAATAGCTATTAAATAGTTAAGAACTATTTAATAGTTACCTAGTTAAAATAATTACAAAATTACCTGTAAAATAAATCCTAACCTAAGTTACAATTAAACCTAACACTATACTATCATTAAATTAATTAAATAAAATACCTACAATTACCTACAATTAAACCTAACACTACACTATCAATACATTAATTAAATACAATATCTACAAATAACTACAATGAAATAAACTAACTAAAGTACAAAAAATAAAAAAGAACTAAGTTACAAAAAATAAAAAAAATATTTACAAACATAAGAAAAATATTACAACAATTTTAAACTAATTACACCTACTCTAAGCCCCCTAATAAAATAACAAAGACCCCCAAAATAAAAAATGCCCTACCCTATTCTAAATTACTAAAGTTAAAAGCTCTTTTACCTTACCAGCCCTGAACAGGGCCCTTTGCGGGGCATGCCCCAAGAAGTTCAGCTCTTTTGCCTGTAAAAAAAAACATACAATACCCCCCCCCAACATTACAACCCACCACCCACATACCCCTAATCTAACCCAAAACCCCCTTAAATAAACCTAACACTAAGCCCCTGAAGATCTTCCTACCTTGTCTTCACCCTACCAGGTTCACCGATCGGTCCAGAAGAGCTCCTCCGATGTCCTGATCCAAGCCCAAGCGGGGGGCTGAAGATGTCCATGATCCGGTAGAAGTCTTCATCCAAGCAGGGCAGAATAGGTCTTCCAACCGATTGAAGTCTTCATCCAGGCGGCATCTTCTATCGTCATCCATCCGGAGCGAAGCGGCAGCATCCTGAAGACCTCCGACGCGGAACATCCATCCTGCCCGACGACTGAACGACGAATGACGGTTCCTTTAAATGACGTCATCCAAGATGGCGTCCCTCGAATTCCGATTGGCTGATAGGATTCTATCAGCCAATCGGAATTAAGGTAGGAATATTCTGATTGGCTGATGGAATCAGGCAATCAGAATCAAGATCAATCCGATTGGCTGATCCAATCAGCCAATCAGATTGAGCTTGCATTCTATTGGCTGATCGGAACAGCTAATAGAATGCGAGCTCAATCTGATTGGCTGATTGGATCAGCCAATCGGATTGAACTTGATTCTGATTGGCTGATTCCATCAGCCAATCAGAATATTCCTACCTTAATTCCGATTGGCTGATAGAATCCTATTAGCCAATCGGAATTCGAGGGACGTCATCTTGGATGACGTCATTTAAAGGAACCGTCATTAGTCGCTCAGTCGTCGGGCAGGATGGATGTTCCGCGTCGGAGGTCTTCAGGATGCTGCCGCTTCGCTCCGGATGGATGACGATAGAAGATGCCGCCTGGATGAAGACTTCAATCGGATGGAAGACCTCTTCTGCCCCGCTTGGATGAAGACTTCTACCGGATCATGGACATCTTCAGCCACCGCTTGGGCTTGGATCAGGACATCGGAGGAGCTCTTCTGGACCGATCGGTGAACCTGGTAGGGTGAAGACAAGGTAGGAAGATCTTCAGGGGCTTAGTGTTAGGTTTATTTAAGGGGGGTTTGGGTTAGATTAGGGGTATGTGGGTGGTGGTGTGATGAATACATTTATTGTTATTAAAATAATGTTTATTTTCACCATTAATCTGAGTGTTTGTTTTCATTTTCTCCCTTATATCATGACTGGGTAAAAGGGAACCTGAATGAGAACAATATTTCTGTAGGATAAGTGATTTATGTATATTTCTCTGATCTGAAATTTTGTCAGTCAGGGAGACTCAAATTAAATAATAACTTGACATAAGAATGACTGGTATCTATGGTACTCTCTGTTCTGTCTTATTGTAATAAAACATTAGTATAAGCCCCAAAGAATTATAAAATAAATGAGTAAGATGTATAGTGAATGATTTGTCAACAAATTGGAGTTTAATGTATGCACATTCGTATTGACCGGCAATAGATGATTTACAGTCTCTTTAGTTACGAGGTGGAGAGGATAGCATTTATTGGAAAACGTTGGAGATCTCAAAATAAAGCTGCTTAACTTTTAAATGATATGTACATACCTTAAATCCTTAGGGTTTTTTGGTTTAAGTCGGCACGACTGTTTGTTTATGCGTGTGGCTCTGAGCTGAGTATTCAGCGTGTGTGGGGAGAGAGACGCGCCGACAGCACAGCTTGTGCTGCGGCGTGTGACGTCACAGGGCATACACGCTTGAGGCGAAGTCCCGCCTCGATCTGTGTTTGAATATACTGCAATGGTAGAAAAAGCTTGAGAGGTTAGAAATGCTTAAATTCAAATTGACAAGTAGTTGTGGTGATGAAAAGCAATAGAACAATAATATCAATAATAAGACTTGAATTTCCAAAAAGGAGTTAAGGTTTAACTGATACTTGGCTTGTTGAATCCTTGAAGAGGGATGAATCAAACAATCCTCAGACTGCAATAATCAAGCAATGCAGTGAGGAGAAGGTGTGTCTTAAATAGAGAACAGACAAGGGAGGAGATCCTGAATTAAAGGCACAGTTTTAGACAGGATCATGACAGATCCCCCCCGTCAAGAACCCCCCCCATGAGTTCGGGGTCCAGGTTTCAGAGGATAAGACGAGTGAAAATCCGCCAATAGATCTGGTGCAGACAGATCCCGAACCGGAACCCAAGAATCTTCACTATCATCATAACCCTTCCAGTGAACCAGGTATTCCAATGTTCCTCTACGACGTCTGGAATCCAATATTCTATCCACCTCATAGTCCAGAGGATCGGGTAACGCTGGTCTGTAGACAAGAGGCTGCGGAGTCCCTGTCCCCCTGTAGGGTTTGAGAAGGGAAACATGAAAGGAGGGATGGATGCGCAAATCCGGTGGTAGCTTCAGGGTCACTGCATTGTCATTAATGATTTTGACAACAGGGAAGGGACCAATAAATTGATCAGCCAATTTTTTGGAGGGTACCGGAAGTTTAATGTTTTTTGTGGATAACCAAACCAGATCATGAAGGTGATACTTAGGTGCTGGTGTTCTCTTTTTATCATAATAAATTTTCTGAGACCTCTTTGCCTCATTCAAATGATTTTGTAGTGATACCAAGACATGTTTTAAACTTTCTGTGTAAGAAGAGACAGAGGGTGATTGGTCAGATGATAAAGTGTTGGGGTAAGATCTAGGATGAAAACCGTATGAGGCAAAAAATGGAGTTACCTTAGTGGAGGAATTAACAGAGTTGTTATAAGCAAATTCAGCGGTTGGCAACAGAGTGTACCAATCTGTCTGCTGTGTTGATATGAAACATCTGAGATATTGCTCCAGAGTCTGATTCAAACGCTCCGTGAGACCGTTCGATTGCGGGTGAAAAGCTGTTGTGAACCGCAGTGTGATATGTAAAGATTGACATAAATATCTCCAAAATTTTGAGGTAAATTGACTACCTCGATCTGATACAATTGATGCTGGTAAACCATGAAGCTTGACAATGTGGTCATTAAATACTGTTGCTGTAGTCATGGCAGTTGGTACCTTTTTCAAGGGAATAAAATGAGCTAACCTTGTTAGATGATCCACTACTACCATTATAGTGGTATGAGCATGCGATAATGGTAGATCCACAATGAAATCCATGGATATAACATCCCAAGGTCTTTGTGGTACTGGTAGTGGGCATAATAATCCGTATGGTTTGTGATGCTCCTTCTTTTTGGTTGCACAAATTTGACAATTAAGTATATAATCTTGTACCGCCAATTTCATTCGTGGCCACCAATAAGTCCTTTTGAGTAACTCATATGTCTTTTCAATTCCTGGATGACCTGCTAATGGAGTATTATGGTGTTGTTGGATGATCTGTTCTCTCAAACAGTTTGGTACGTAAATTTTTTCTTTGTACAAGTAGAGTCCTGACTCAGAGTCAGGTGAACATATAGGAGGTATTTCTGAATCAGAAATTTGTGCTTGATACAAGTCAGATGTTACTAAGTTTGTGGCACCGATTATTTTCGTGGAAGGAATTATCTGAGTCATATTTTCAGATTCTTCAGTTAACTCAAATGACCTGGAAATGGCATCAGCTTTTGTGTTCTTAGTTCCTGGTATATGTGTTAGGGTAAAGTTGAATCGATCGAGGAAAAGAGCCCATCTAACTTGTCGTGAGGATAATGTTTTATTCTTTTTGAGATATTGGAGATTCTTGTGATCAGTAAATACCTGAAATGGTTGTGTGGTTCCTTCGAGTAGGTGTCTCCAATGTTCCATAGCTGACTTCATTGCCAATAACTCCTTATCTCCAACTGTATAGTTTCTTTCTGCAGGTGTTAGTCGACGAGAAAAGAATGCTACTGGATGAAGAAATGATTCTGTAGGACTTGATTGTGATAATATTGCACCAATTCCTACATTTGATGCGTCAACCTCCAATGTGTAAGGAAGTTCAGGATCTGGTAACCTCAGAACTGGTGCAGTAGTAAATTCTTTCTTTAGCTGTTGAAATGCTTCATCTGTCTTTGAATCCCATATATATTTTTGTTTCCCAGTTAGTTGAGTTAAAGGTTGAACGATAGTTGAAAATTTTTTGATAAACTTTCTATAAAAGTTTGTGAATCCGAGGAACCTCTGTAGTGATTTCATTGATGTAGGTTTTGGCCAGTTAGCTATAGCTGTTAATTTCTCTGGATCCATTTGTATACCTTTGGGTGATATGATATACCCTAAAAATTTGATGGTATCTTTGTGAAATTGACATTTCTCCATCTTAGCGTACAAATGGTGGTCTCTTAGGGTTGATAAAACCCATCTGACATGTTTTTTGTGATCTGATAAATTTTTCGAATATATGAGAATATCATCCAGATACACGATGACACATACATCCATCAATTCTTTAAATATTTCATTGATAAAGAATTGGAATGTAGCTGGGGCATTCGTAAGGCCGAATGGCATTACATTATATTGGAATAAACCGTATCTAGTTTTAAATGCTGTCTTCCACTCATCACCAGCCTTCATACGAATTAAATTGTATGCGCCTTTTAGATCTAACTTCGTAAAGATGGTAGCTCCGTGAAGGCGTTCAATTATTTCTGGGATGAGTGGTAATGGATAACGGTTCTTAATGGTGACAGCATTTAGTGCTCGATAATCTATGATCGGTCTTAGTGACCCATCTTTGTTTGTCACAAAGAATATTGCTGAAGCAATTGGTGAAGATGAGGGAGTAATAAAACCTTTTTTAAGATTTTCATCTAAATATTCCCTCAGATGTTTTAGTTCTTTCTGTGAAAGAGGGAAAATTCTTCCTGAAGGTATTTCTATGCCTGGTTTAGTGTCTATCGGGCAGTCGAAATGCCTATGTGGTGGAAGTGTTTCAGCATGTTTTAAATTAAAAACATCACTGAACTCTATGTAATCTTTGGGTAGAGTTGATGTCAAATGTCCTATTGTCAAATATGGATAACAGGTGTCTAGACAAAATTGTGATGTAAAAGTGATCTGATTATGTGACCAGTCAATTGATGGGTTATGTTTCTGTAACCAAGGGTATCCTAGAATTATTGGATGTATGGATCTTGGAATAATATCATAAGTTAAGAATTCCTTATGACCGTCAGATGTGATTGTCATGAGTGGTATTGTCTGATGGGTGATTGGGCCCTTTAGTATTTGTGTGCCATCTATAACCCTTACAAAAACAGGAGATTTTTTCTGCATGATTGGTATTTTATTTAATTGTACAACTGATTCATCTATAAATAAACCATCAGCTCCTGAGTCAACGATTGCCTCGATCTGCACTTGTTGAAGATCCCACTGTAATGACAAATTTATTTCAAGGAGACATGTTTTACTTTGTTCTTTAGAGAGACAAACTTTAAGTAACTTACCCTTCTTTTGGCGTAGAAGGAGAGGGCAATTAATGACTTCATGCTCTTTGTGAGCACAATATAGACACAAATTGGCTAGTCTTCTTCTTTGTTTCTCATCCTGAGATAAAGGTCCACGTATAGCTCCAATCTCCATTGGAACAGGAGTGGTTATGGCTTTCTCAGAATAGGATTGATAAGGCTTCTTATGTGTTCCTTCTAGTTGATATCTCTCAGACTTTCTTTCTCGGTATCTCCTATCTATGGATATACTCAGTTTTATGAGGGCTTCTAATGTTTCTGGAAACTCTACCCTTGAAAGTTCATCTTTCAGGTGTTCCGAAAGGCCTATTCGGAATTGATTTTTTAAACTAACCGAGTTCCACTGTGAGTCAGTGGCCCATAGCTGAAAATCAGCTATATAATCCTCCACTGCCCTTTTCCCTTGTTTCAGGGATCTCAACTTTTGTTCTGCAGTCTGTTGTTTATTTATGTCATCATATAAAACTGCCATTGTAAGGAAAAAATTATCAAGTGAGTTAAGTAAAGGATCTTCACTTTCAATGAACCTATCAGCCCATGCACGAGGTTCGCCTGAGAGATAAGATATAGCAGTGTATACTTTTATTTTTTCGGTTCGGTATGTTCTGGGCTTTAATGAAAAGAGCAACAAACATGCATTTTTATATTCGCGAAATTTTGTGCGATCACCACTAAATGGTATGGGGGGATTTACATGTGGTTCAGGTAATTCATTGGTTTTTTGGGACATAAATTCATTAAGAATCCTTTTCAAATTACTGTTCTCATTCTTTATTTCAGATAATCCTTGGGCTAGTATATCCACCTTTTGATTCAGTGAAGATATGTGTGTGGACATTTCTAGAAGATCCATGATTAACCTGAAATTGAGGGTAATTTTTATTCTTTTTATTGGCTTGATTATTCTGTGATGAATACATTTATTGTTATTAAAATAATGTTTATTTTCACCATTAATCTGAGTGTTTGTTTTCATTTTCTCCCTTATATCATGACTGGGTAAAAGGGAACCTGAATGAGAACAATATTTCTGTAGGATAAGTGATTTATGTATATTTCTCTGATCTGAAATTTTGTCAGTCAGGGAGACTCAAATTAAATAATAACTTGACATAAGAATGACTGGTATCTATGGTACTCTCTGTTCTGTCTTATTGTAATAAAACATTAGTATAAGCCCCAAAGAATTATAAAATAAATGAGTAAGATGTATAGTGAATGATTTGTCAACAAATTGGAGTTTAATGTATGCACATTCGTATTGACCGGCAATAGATGATTTACAGTCTCTTTAGTTACGAGGTGGAGAGGATAGCATTTATTGGAAAACGTTGGAGATCTCAAAATAAAGCTGCTTAACTTTTAAATGATATGTACATACCTTAAATCCTTAGGGTTTTTTGGTTTAAGTCGGCACGACTGTTTGTTTATGCGTGTGGCTCTGAGCTGAGTATTCAGCGTGTGTGGGGAGAGAGACGCGCCGACAGCACAGCTTGTGCTGCGGCGTGTGACGTCACAGGGCATACACGCTTGAGGCGAAGTCCCGCCTCGATCTGTGTTTGAATATACTGCAATGGTAGAAAAAGCTTGAGAGGTTAGAAATGCTTAAATTCAAATTGACAAGTAGTTGTGGTGATGAAAAGCAATAGAACAATAATATCAATAATAAGACTTGAATTTCCAAAAAGGAGTTAAGGTTTAACTGATACTTGGCTTGTTGAATCCTTGAAGAGGGATGAATCAAACAATCCTCAGACTGCAATAATCAAGCAATGCAGTGAGGAGAAGGTGTGTCTTAAATAGAGAACAGACAAGGGAGGAGATCCTGAATTAAAGGCACAGTTTTAGACAGGATCATGACAGGTGGGTTGTAATGTTGGGGGGGGTATTGTATGTTTTTTTTTACAGGCAAAAGAGCTGAACTTCTTGGGGCATGCCCCGCAAAGGGCCCTGTTCAGGGCTGGTAAGGTAAAAGAGCTTTTAACTTTAGTAATTTAGAATAGGGTAGGGCATTTTTTATTTTGGGGGTCTTTGTTATTTTATTAGGGGGCTTAGAGTAGGTGTAATTAGTTTAAAATTGTTGTAATATTTTTCTTATGTTTGTAAATATTTTTTTATTTTTTGTAACTTAGTTCTTTTTTATTTTTTGTACTTTAGTTAGTTTATTTCATTGTAGTTATTTGTAGATATTGTATTTAATTAATGTATTGATAGTGTAGTGTTAGGTTTAATTGTAGGTAATTGTAGGTATTTTATTTATTTAATTTAATGATAGTATAGTGTTAGGTTTAATTGTAACTTAGGTTAGGATTTATTTTACAGGTAATTTTGTAATTATTTTAACTAGGTAACTATTAAATAGTTCTTAACTATTTAATAGCTATTGTACCTGGTTAAAATAATTACAAAGTTGCCTGTAAAATAAATATTAATCCTAAAATAGCTACAATGTAATTATAATTTATATTGTAGCTATATTAGGATTTATTTTACAGGTAAATATTTAGCTTTAAATAGGAATAATTTATTTAATAAGAGTTAATTAATTTCGTTAGATTTAAATTATATTTAATTTAGGGGGGTTTTAGTGTTAGGGTTAGATTTAGCTTTAGGGGTTAATACATTTATTAGAATAGCGGTGAGCTCCGGTCAGCAGATTAGGGGTTAATAATTGAAGTTAGGTGTCGGCGATGTTAGGGAGGGCAGATTAGGGGTTAATACTATTTATTATAGGGTTAGTGAGGCGGATTAGGGGTTAATAACTTTATAATAATAGCGGTGCGGTCCGCTCGGCAGATTAGGGGTTAATAAGTGTAGGTAGGTGGAGGCGACGTTGTGGGGGGCAGATTAGGGGTTAATAAATATAATATAGGGGTCGGCGGTGTTAGGGGCAGCAGTTTAGGGGTACATAGCTATAATGTAGGTGGCGGCGCTTTGCGGTCGGCAGATTAGGGGTTAATTATTGTAGGTAGCTGGCGGCGACGTTGTGGGGGGCAGGTTAGGGGTTAATAAATATAATACAGGGGTCGGCGGTGTTAGGGGCAGCAGATTAGGGGTACATAAATATAACGTAGCTGGCGGTCGGCAGATTAGGGGTTAAAAAATTTAATCGAGTGGCTGCGATGTGGGGGGACCTCGGTTTAGGGGTACATAGGTAGTTTATGGGTGTTAGTGTACTTTAGAGTACAGTAGTTTAGAGCTTTATGAACCGGCGTTAGCCCAAAAAGCTCTTAACTCCTGTTTTTTTTCTGTGGCTGGAGTTTTGTCGTTAGAATTCTAACGCTCACTTCAGCCACGACTCTAAATACCGGAGTTAGAAATATCCCATTGAAAAGATAGGATACGTAATTTACGTAAGGGGATCTGCGGTATGGAAAAGTCGCGGCTGAAAAGTGAGAGTTAGACCCTTTTTTGACTGACTCCAAATACCGGCGGTAGCCTAAAACCAGCGTTAGGAGCCTCTAACGCTGGTTTTCACGGCTACCGCCAAACTCTAAATCTAGGCCTAGTTGTCTGATCTAGTTAAATATGAAAGGTTGAGAGTTAGTCCTGTGAATAGGTTTAAGATGGAACTTAAACATCTGATAGATGATGGGAAAGAGGCATTTTTTTTTAATGCCAAAACTAGCAGTTTTCTATTTGTCGATAACCCAGTTGTGCCTATATTTCATTTTCTCCCTAAGGTCCACAAGTCTTTAGCTGATGTTAAGGGGAGGCCGATCATAAGTGGGATTGGTTCTCTTTTTGAACCCCTTTCCCAGTGGTTGGATGTCATCCTTCAGCCCATTGTGAAAAACCTGGGGAGTTATTTGAGGGATACAAAGCAGCTACTGATTGAGATGGAGTCCCAGATATGGCAGGAAGACTACAACTGGTTAACTATAGACGTGGTTGCTTTGTATTTCTCAATACCCCATAGGGAAGGTCTAAGGGCGATTGACTTTTTCTTGGCAAGACTGACCAATTATGATCCACAATTTAGGCAATATATTCTAAAGGTAGCCAAAATGCTATTAACACACAATCATTTTGTGTCTGAAGGAATTCACTACATCCAGAGATGTGGGACTGCTATGAGGGCTATTTGCCCACTCCTATGCCAACCTGTTTATGGGTTGGTGGGAGCTGTCCCACATCTATGGGTGTAGTGAGTCAATTAAAAATAAAGTCATCTATTACAGGAGGTTCATAGATGACCTCATAGTTATTTGGCAAGGAAATAAAAATGAAGCAGTCACTTTTGTTGAGGAGTTGAATCATAATTGAGTTGGGATACAGTTCACCTTTGAATTTAGTGGTGATTGTATCAATTATTTGGATGTATGTTTATGAGGTACCACAGAGAATAAAATTGTTTCTAAAGTATATAGGAAACCTATATATGGGAATACACTGCTCCACGCTAAAAGCAACCATCCTAAAAGAGTATTCAAATAAGTCTTAAATGGGCAATTCATAAGGTTACGTAGGAATTGCTTGAATGACACTCTATATAAGAAACATGCAAATGATTTGGAAGAGCGTTTCTATATCCGAGGGTACAAAAGGAAGGATGTAGTTGCCTCTAAGGTAAAGATTGCAAACAGAGACAGGGAGGATTTCCTTAAGAAGGGAAAATCTGAAAAAAAGAAATTTGAAGTGGTGTCATTTATTACCCAATACAGTAGTGATTATCACCAAGTGTGCAATATTATCCGTAAACATTTTAATATCTTGAAAGCGGATGATGGTTTAATTGATGTAGTTAGCAAAGGTTGCAGGTATGCCCTTAAGAAGGGCTTATCAATTGGGAATATAGTAGCACCAACACAGCTGAAGTCCCCATGTATAGGTGGTTCATCTTGGTTGCTTAAGATGTCACTTAAGATGTACTGCATGTAACCATCTACAGGTAGGACAGGGGTTTAAGAGTACATTTACTGGGAAAACCTATGATCATCTCTCATGTCTCAATTGTTGAGCTATATATGCTGTCTATCTACTCATGTGTAGCCAAAGTGAAATTCAATACGTGGGGCTCACGAGTAGGGAGATGCGAGAGAGAATCCGGGAGCATATCTCCAGTATAAGGCAGGGCAAGCTCACAACACCCCTGGTGAAACATTTTCAAGAGGTACATGCAAAAAGTACTGATAGATTATGTTGGACAATCATTGAGACAGTAAAGTGTCCAGCTAGAGGAGGTGACAGGGATAGGTTGCTTAGAAAGAGGGAGGTCTTCTGGATACACAAGCTAAAGACAAGGGTACCAAATGGCTTTCATTCAAGCTATGACCTGATAAATTACTGGGAATAACAAAATTATTTTACATGGATTTCCTAGATTGTGTATCGTGAGGACCTCCCTCTGTGTGCAGCATGGTAGTCTGTGTGTTTTTTTGTTTACAACTAGTTCACATACTATTGCAGTAAGTAGGTACTCCTGTACATATACATACAAAGGGATAACCAAGATTCGGATTGTTGGTATATTTACCTATATTCCCTTTTTTTGCTATTATGCAAACCAATCATAAATAGGATATTTGTAATGATATATATATATATATCACTCTAATTAAAGCAGGATTTAAAGGTTGATTATCATTTTCCTCAAGATTGTACAGATTATACACAAGTAGTTTTAGACATACTGTTGATATCTAAGTGTTTTAAAACTTTGACTACCTAGAGCCTTAAAGATTTAACCCTTTAGGATAGAGTGTGTGTGGAATTTAATACTTTATGTTAAATGTTAACTTTGGGGGAATTTGTATTCAATCATGTAATGTGCACTGTAAATTTACTGTCTGAAAAAATAGAGAATTAGTTAACCACCATATGCACCTACAATAAACAGGTGCTATTAAGGTGTAAAGTATACACACCGGTTGGAGAGGTGGAGTTTGATGACTCACTCCTCTAAATTTGGATTTTAAACAATGAGAAGGTAGTTACCTCTTTTAAAAGGTTGTCTTTGGCACAATACTGCAGCTACGATTACGGTAACACAAGCCGAAATGCATCAGCAGCAGTACTGAGGAGTGAGCTCCTCTCTCCATTTCCACTAACAAGGTGGTAATTTGCTCTGATCCATTGGAAAATTTTAACTTTTTGATGAAATAAAAGACTTGTTTTAACCTACCTTGTGACGGTGCTCCTTTTTCTTTTTGCTGTGGATCATATGGAAATGTGCACAAGTTATTTCATTAGATAAATGAACCCATGTTTCAGTTACAGCACTATCTGAAGAGAGTGCATTTTAAGAATGAAATGAAGACAGATATATTTTTTGATACCAATGGACAAATGACCCCTCTTTATCACGTTGTGAACTTTATTACTTATCAAAATGGAACATTTCTACCTTATCAGATTGGTTGGTTTAATGTTGTTTCTCCTGAAAATGAACAACTAAAGTTTATGTCACGGACAATCGTCTGGAAGAATAACAATCAGGCAAGTAGACTATGTAAAGTATATTGAAAACCTTTTAAGGCTTAGAGACTCCATTTTACTTTCAAATTATGACCATTACCATGCTACTTTATTACGCTTCCCTCTTTACCGAACCATTCCCATTTTATTTGCCTGAAATAAACACACAACACAATTATTGCCAATAAAATTGGAAAGGTCACTTTCATTTGAAATTACATTTTGCTGTTATAGCAAAATCTTTTATGAGAGCAATAGCCAATAAATCAATTTCCAAACAATTCCAATTCCTCAAGTAAAAAATGAACCAGCATTTCAAGAACAGGGGTCCATGCATCAGGGGAGGACCACAAACCCCTGTGGTGAGGTGTGAGGAGATACAAGAGAACCCACTGCCCAGCAACTAGACTACTGGATCATGGCCCCAAGCAAAATATGCAATGGGATTCTCCCACCCCCTCAAAGCCCTGCCCATGTGCCAGACCCATTTTCACCACCAACAAAAGAAACATTTCTTTTGGCAAACCCTAATATAGAGACCTTTACTAACTCCACCACTATTGATCTTATGTTCTTTAGGAACTGATCATTCCCAACATTGTTCAAGTGTACCCTGTCTGCGCGAAACAGCTCCTCTTTCATAGCCAAAATCGACGGATGCTCCCCCTGTTGCTCGTATTATTCTTGCCACTACTTGATTAATCTTTCTACGGGATCTATATCCTGCCCTCTGTGTATCCGTATTTCACCAATATAACCTGGATATTATGTTGGACCATACAATCCATACCTGAGGCCATGCAACTTTTAGCCAACCAATTACCTCTGTTATCTTTTCTTCCAACTCTCTCAGCTCCCATCTACTTCTACCCTGTTGTATCGTTCCGATTATCTCATCCCATTTCATACCCCTTTTTCCTAGCCATCTAATACTAGCTTCCCTATGTGAGAACCCTAAGTGTACCCCTTCTCTAGATGCTGCCGCCCTAGCCCAATACATATATATTCTCCAGCACACCATCTTCCTTGTAGGTATGCTCCAACCCCCCCCCCTCTGATTTACCAAAAGAAAAAATAGAAAAGACAAGACAGTTAATAAGAGGAATGTTAGGGAAAAAGAAGGTGACTCTTAGAGAGATGCAGCGATTGTTGGGGTCTTTAATTTCGCATGCAGGGTGTTCCTGGTTTCTTAGGATTTTCAAAAGGAGGTTGGAGTTGGGTACAGTAGGAGTAAAGAAACCGGAACACATGGTTAGGTTATCTGGCGCAATGAAAGAGGATATGAAGGTTTGTTTTTCCTTCTTAAAGGAATTTGATGGAATTAGGATATGGCCCAAAGAAGTGTTTGTGAATGAGTTGGAGTTACATACGGATACCTCGGAGGGGGTTTGGAACGTACCTACAGGGTAGATGGTGTGCTGGAGAATGGCCTGCAGCATGGAACAGTGACGGTTGGGTAAAGAACCTGGCACTATTAGAATTGTTCCCTATTGTGGTGGCGGTGGAACTATGGGGCCCTTTGTTAGCAAATAGAAATATTGTATGTTGGTCAGAAAATCAAGGGGTAGTGGACGCACTGAACAACTTATCTGCTTCTTCCGTCCCAGTGATAAAATATTTAAGGTACTTTGTACTGAGATGCTTGCATTTTAATATATGTTTTAGAGCTAGGCATATTCCTGGGTATAAGAACATAGTGGCAGATGCGTTTTCAAGATTAAGATAGGTATTATTTAGAAAAGTTGCACCTGCAGCCAGAAAAGAAGGTGAATGCTGCCCTATGTCTCTTTGGCAGATTGGGAGCGAATAGAAGGAACAAGGAAGTTGGTTGAAAGATCTGTGGCTTCAAGAACATAGAGGATATACAAAAACTATTGGAAACAGTGGCTCCAGTTTAAGGGGTTCAAGGTAGCGGGTGATCGGGCTAGATTTTTGGAATGGCTATGGATCCTGAAAAAGGGTGGCATGTAAAAAGGTCAGTTAGGCAAAACTTTAGCTGGTGTATCATATTTTGCAAAATTAACGGATGAGGACGATTTAACTAAATCATTTGTGGTGAGAAAAATAATGAAAGCATGGCAGGTAGGGGAGGAAAGTACAGATAACCGAGAGCCGGTAAAGGAGGAAATACTGGAAAAAATGTTAGGAGTATTGAAGGAAGTGTGTAAGGATAAGGACAAAGCAATTCTGTTTAAAGGGACACTGAACCAAATTATTTTCTTTTGTGATTCAGATAGAGCATGGAATTTTAAGCACCTTTCTAATTTACTCCTATTATCAATTTTTCTTTGTTCTCTTGCTATCTTGCTAATTGAAAAAGAAGGTATGTAAGCTTTTTTTGGTTCAGTACTCTGGACAGCACTTTTTTATTGGTGGATAAATGTATCCACCAATCAGCAAGGACAAACCAGGTTGTTCACCAAAAATGGGCTGGCATCTACACTTACATTCTTGGATTTCAAATAAAGATAGCAAGAGAATGAAGAAAAGTTTTGGGGTATAGCTGTATTTCATGTCATTCTTTGCAGTCGGGTAGTGGTGGCTTTAAAGCAGTTAGGAACTTGTAAAGAGGTATTTACTGCGTTTTCCTAACAATTGCTGCCGTAGTTTAGAAAGCCAGAGTTGGGTACTCTATTCTTTCTTTTTCAAAGGTCTCTGTGATGAACTGTGTCTTCTCATACCTTGTAACTGTCTACATGCCGGACAGCGGAGCAGGTAAGTGCTTTATTTTCTGACACATACTTACTTGATAAAACAATACAAGTTAGATTAGTTGTAAAGGGTTTCTCTCCCGTGGTGGATTTCTCAGGAACATCTGTCTCAGGGCACATGCTTTTGGAGACCTTCATGGGTGATAGTAACCACGGACACCAGCCTGCTGGGCTGGGGAACAGTCTGGAACTCATTAAAAAAAAAGCTCAGGGCCTTTGGACTAGAGTGGAGTCTGCTCTTCCCATCAACCTCTTGGAGTTGAGGGCAATTTAAAATGCTCTATTGGCTTGGCTTCAGTTGTCCTCAGCCCAGCTTATCAGGTTCCAGTCAGACAACATAACCTCTGTGGCATACATCAATCACCAGGGAGGAACTCGAAGTTCCTTAGCCATGAAGGAAGTTACTCAGATTCCTCAGTGGGCAGAGACCCAAAATTGTTGTCTATCTGCCATCCACATTCCAGGAGTAGACAACTGGGAAGCAGATTTTCTGAGCAGTTAGACTTTTCATTCAGGGGATTGGGAATTCCATCCGGAAGTGTTTTCCAGCTTAGTCCTCAAATGAGGGGTGCCAGAGTTAGATCTGATGGCGTCCCATCAGAACGCCAAGCCTCCAAGGTACGGTTCAAGGTCAAGAGATCTGCAGGCCATTCTGATAGATGCTCTGGCGGTTCCTTGGGTTTTCAGGCTGGCATACCTATTTACTCTGTTTGCTCTCCTTCCATGAGCCATTGCTCGTATCAAACAGGAGAGGGTGTCAGTGATTCTTATAGCCCCTGCAAGGCCTTGCAGGATCTAGTTTGTAGACCTATTGGAGATGTCATCTCTCCAACCTTGGAGACTACCTCTGAGGAAGGACCTCCTGATTCAGGGTCTGTTCCTTCATTCAAATCTCGTTTCTCTGAGGCTGACTACTTGGAGATTGAATGCTTAATTCTGTCTTAGTGTGGTTTTTCTGAGTCGGTCATTGAGACCATGATTCAGGCTCGCAAGCCTGTTACTATAAAGATTTATCATAAGATTTGGCATAAATATCTTTATTGGTGTGAATCCAACGGCTACTCTTGGAGTAGAATTAGTATTCCTAGAATTTTATCTTTTCTTCAGGAAGGCCTGGCGAACTAATTGTCAGTCAGTACCATGAAGGGTCAGATTTCTGCTTTATTAGTTTTACTACATAAACGTTTGGCAGATGTGCAATCTTTTTGTCAGACCTTGGTCAAAATCAGGCCTGTCTTTAAGTCTGTTGCTCCTCCTTGAAGCCTTAACCTTGTTCTTAAAGTTTTACAGCTGGCTCAGTTTGAGCAGTTGCATTCCATAGACATCTAGGGGTCAATTTATTAATGTGCAAGCAGACATGATACAATGTAGCGTATCATGTCCGCTGCATATCGATAAATGCCGACAGTATATGCTGTGGGCATTTATCATTGCACCAGCAGTTCTTGTGAACTGCTGGTGCAAAGGCACCCCCTGCAGATTCACGGCCAATCGGCCGCTAGCAGGGGGTGTCAATCAACCCAATCGTATTTGATCGGGTTGATTTCTGTCCGCCACCTCAGAGCAGGCAGACGGGTTATGGAGCAGCAGTCTTAAAGTCCGCTGCTTCATAACTTCTTTTTCCGGCAAGTCTGAAGACTCGCTGGAAACCTGGGGCATCAAGCTCCATAGAGAGCTTGATAAATTGACACCTAAGTTGTTATCTTGAAAGGCTTTGTTTCTTGTTGCTATCTTTTCTGCTCAAAGAGTCTCCGAACTCTCAGCCCTTGCTCAGGCTGGCTATATTGGGAAGTGGAATTATGCCTCTCTCTAAAAACCTTGGGGAACTCTACGTTACCCTCTGATTCTGAAAATAAAGGGATTTCGATATCGGAACCTACCTTGGACAATACGTTACCTGTATCCACGTCCATCGCTACTCTGCACTCTTGAACATCTACCTTTGCATCAGCGGATTCCACTGCAGGTATCACCTGAGCTCCGGATCTCAATCTAGGTATCGCTTCCATTGCTGCTCCCTGCCCAGACCGTTCTTCTTTCTTCTTTTCTTTCTCCAACCTCTTCAACTTTCTTTGGGCCTGTATAGCTCTTGTCCTCCAAATGGTATCATCTCTGTTTCCTGTTTCTCACTGCCATCTTCTTACTTGTAAAACACGTCCTGCCTGAAATACAATAAAAATATTAGTGTACGTCACTTCCTGTCTATCACTTTATATCCCCTCTCTTTTTATCACACCCATCCCTACCTGTCCTATATCCCCCTATAAACAAAGCCATGACCAACTTAGGAGACCCAGCCTTAGTCACACTCCAGTCGTATTCACTACAGTCGTTTTTTGTTTCTTAAATTGTATTCTCTATTAGTTTCATGTCCGTTTAGCTTAAAGGGACACTGAACCCAAATTTTTTCTTTCGTGATTCAGATAGAGCATGCAATTTTAAGCAACTTTCTTAGTT
Source organism: Bombina bombina (assembly GCF_027579735.1). Classification (NCBI taxonomy): domain Eukaryota; kingdom Metazoa; phylum Chordata; class Amphibia; order Anura; family Bombinatoridae; genus Bombina; species Bombina bombina. Next base: position 1,436,859,330 of record NC_069500.1, read on the forward strand.
TACTCTTATTATCAAATGTTCGTCGTTCTCTTGCTATCTTTATTTGAAAAAGAAGGAATCTAAGCTAAGGAGCCAGCCAATGTTTGTTTCAGACCCTGGATAGCACTTGTTTATTGGTGGGTGAATGTATCCACCAATCAGCAAGAACAACCCAGGTTGTTCACCAAAAATGGGCCGGCAGTGAAACTTACATTCTGTCTTTTCAAATAAAGATACCAAGAGAATGAAGAAAAATTGATAATAGCAGTAAATTAGATAGTTGCTCAAAATTGCATGCTGTATCTGAATCACAAAAGAAAAAATTTGGGTACAGTGTCCCTCTAACCTTTTTTCATGTTCGTAAATATTTGAAGACTGAAATTGCAGTGCCTGATATTTATGCTGTACAGAGAGGTGTCCCTAGGCAGCTGGCTGCATTGCCTTATATGAAATCTATTTTTATTAGACAGATACAATCATTAGACTAATATAAAAGAACCATAAATATGTTTTCTTACCGAGTAAATAACAGATGGATAATATGTGCTGCATCTTTATATCTATATACAGTATATATATTTATGTAATATATAATAGTTTGTTGGTTTTTATCTGCTTAGATCCCACAGTCCCAATGCTCTGAGACCTGCCGGCCCGGGTACAGGAAAGCTCTGATCCGAGGGCAGCAGATCTGTTGTTATGACTGTGTACCCTGTGCAAAGGGGGAGATCTCCAGTACGCCAGGTACGTATTGTTACACGTTAATGTTTCAGTGGCATTTTATATAAAAAAAACATGGGATTTGTGAGCAAGAGAAGTCATCATGTACAATATGTGTAATAAAAAGGCCACTTGGTACAGGAGTAATGTATAATGTCTGCAATACACAGGTGATCTGATGCTACAGATATATGTGTGTGTAATACTGAGCTTGTGTTATACAGAGTATTGTCTGCAATACACAGGTGATCTGATGCTACGGATATATGTATGTGTGTGTGTAATACTGAGCTTGTTTGTAATATACAGGTGATCTGATGCTACAGATATATGTGTGTGTGTTGTGTTGTTTAATACTTAGCTTGTGTTATACAGAGTATTGTCTGCAATATACAGGTGATCTGAGGCTACAGATATATGTATGTGTGTGTGTAATACTGAGCTTGTGTTATACAGAGTATTGTCTGCAATAACCAGGTGATCTGATGCTACAAATATATGTATATGTGTGTGTAATACTGAGCTTGTGTGTAATATACAGGTGATCTGAGGCGGCAGATATATGTATGTGTGTTGTGTGTGTAATACTGAGCTTGTGTTATACAGAGTATTGTCTGCAATACACAGGTGATCTGATGCTACAGACATATGTATGTGTGTTGTGTTGTTTAATACTTAGCTTGTGTTATACAGAGTATTGTCTGCAATAACCAGGTGATCTAAGGCTACTGATATATGTATGTGTGTGTAATACTAAGCTTGTGTTATACAGAGTATTGTGTGTAATATACAGGTGATCTGATGCTACAGACATATGTATGTGTGTTGTGTTGTTTAATACTTAGCTTGTGTTATACAGAGTATTGTCTGCAATAACCAGGTGATCTGATGCTACAGATATATGTATGTGTGTGTGTAATACTGAGCTTGTGTTATACAGAGTATTGTCTGCAATAAACAGGTGATCTGATGCTACAGATATATGTATATGTGTGTGTAATACTGAGCTTGTGTGTAATATACAGGTGATCTGAGGCGGCAGATATATGTATATGTGTGTGTAATACTGAGCTTGTGTTATACAGAGTATTGTCTGCAATACACAGGTGATCTGAGGCTACAGATATATGTATGTGTGTTGTGTTGTTTAATACTGAGCTTGTGTTATACAGAGTATTGTCTGCAATAACCAGGTGATCTGAGGCTACAGATATATGTATGTGTGTTGTGTTGTTTAATACTGAGCTTGTGTTATACAGAGTATTGTCTGCAATACACAGGTGATCTGATGCTACATATATATGTATGTGTGTGTGTAATACTGAGCTTGTGTTATACAGAGTATTGTCTGCAATAAACAGGTGTTCTGATGCTACAGATATATGTATGTGTGTTGTGTTGTGTAATACTTAGCTTGTGTTATACAGAGTATTGTCTGCAATACACAGGTGATCTGATGCTACAGATATATGTATGTGTGTGTGTAATACTGAGCTTGTGTTATACAGAGTATTGTCTGCAATAACCAGGTGATATGATGCTACAGATATATGTATATGTGTGTGTAATACTGAGCTTGTGTGTAATATACAGGTAATCTGATGCTACAGATATATGTATATGTGTGTGTAATACTGAGCTTGTGTGTAATATACAGGTGATCTGAGGCGGCAGATATATGTATATGTGTGTGTAATACTGAGCTTGTGTTATACAGAGTATTGTCTGCAATACACAGGTGATCTGATGCTGCAGATATATGTATGTGTGTGTAATACTGAGCTTGTGTGTAATATACAGGTGATCTGATGCTACAGATATATGTATGTGTGTTGTGTTGTTTAATACTTAGCTTGTGTTATACAGAGTATTGTCTGCAATACACAGGTGATCTGATGCTACAGATATATGTATGTGTGTTGTGTTGTGTAATACTAAGCTTGTGTTATACAGAGTATTGTCTGCAATAAACAGGTGATCTGAGGCTACAGATATATGTATATGTGTGTGTAATACTGAGCTTGTGTGTAATATACAGGTGATCTGAGGCGGCAGATATATGTATATGTGTGTGTAATACTGAGCTTGTGTTATACAGAGTATTGTCTGCAATATACAGGTGATCTGATGCTACAGATATATGTATGTATGTGTGTGTGTAATACTGAGCTTGTGTTATACAGAGTATTGTCTGCAATACACATGTGATCTGATGCTACAGATATATGTATGTATATGTGTGTGTAATACTGAGCTTGTGTTATACAGAGTATTGTCTGCAATATACAGGTGATCTGATGCTACAGATATATGTATGTATGTGTGTGTGTAATACTGAGCTTGTGTTATACAGAGTATTGTCTGCAATAAACAGGTGATCTGATGCTACAGATATATGTATGTGTGTTGTGTTGTTTAATACTTAGCTTGTGTTATACAGAGTATTGTCTGCAATAACCAGGTGATATGATGCTACAGATATATGTATATGTGTGTGTAATACTGAGCTTGTGTGTAATATACAGGTGATCTGAGGCGGCAGATATGTGTATATGTGTGTGTAATACTGAGCTTGTGTGTAATATACAGGTAATCTGATGCTACAGATATATGTATATGTGTCTGTAATACTGAGCTTGTGTGTAATATACAGGTGATCTGAGGCGGCAGATATATGTATATGTGTGTGTAATACTGAGCTTGTGTTATACAGAGTATTGTCTGCAATACACAGGTGATCTGATGCTGCAGATATATGTATGTGTGTGTGTAATACTGAGCTTGTGTGTAATATACAAGTGATCTGATGCTACAGATATATGTATGTGTGTTGTGTTGTTTAATACTTAGCTTGTGTTATACAGAGTATTGTCTGCAATACACAGGTGATGTGATATTACAGATATATGTATGTGTGTTGTGTTGTGTAATACTAAGCTTGTGTTATACAGAGTATTGTCTGCAATAAACAGGTGATCTGAGGCTACAGATATATGTATATGTGTGTGTAATACTGAGCTTGTGTGTAATATACAGGTGATCTGAGGCGGCAGATATATGTATGTGTGTTGTGTGTGTAATACTGAGCTTGTGTTATACAGAGTATTGTCTGCAATAAACAGGTGATCTGAGGCTACAGATATATGTATATGTGTGTGTAATACTGAGCTTGTGTGTAATATACAGGTGATCTGAGGCGGCAGATATATGTATATGTGTGTGTAATACTGAGCTTGTGTTATACAGAGTATTGTCTGCAATACACAGGTGATCTGATGCTACAGATATATGTATATGTGTGTGTAATACTGAGCTTGTGTGTAATATACAGGTGATCTGATGCTACAGATATATGTATATGTGTGTGTAATACTGAGCTTGTGTTATACAGAGTATTGTCTGCAATATACAGGTGATCTGATGCTACAGATATATGTATGTGTGTGTGTAATACTGAGCTTGTGTTATACAGAGTATTGTGTGTAATATACAGGTGATCTGAGGCTACAGATATATGTATGTGTGTGTGTAATACTGAGCTTGTGTTACACAGAGTATTGTCTGCAATATACATGTGATCTGATGCTACAGATATATATGTGTGTGTCTTGTGTAATACTTAGCTTGTGTTATACAGAGTATTGTGTGTAATATACAGGTGATCTGATGCTACAGATATATGTATGTGTGTGTGTAATACTGAGCTAGTGTTATACAGAGTATTGTCTGCAATATACAGGTGATCTGATGCTACAGATATATGTATGTGTGTTGTGTTGTTTAATACTGAGCTTGTGTTATACAGAGTATTGTCTGCAATAAACAGGTGATCTGATGCTACAGATATATGTATATGTGTGTGTAATACTGAGCTTGTGTTATACAGAGTATTGTCTGCAATAAACAGGTGATCTGATGCTACAGATATATGTGTGTTGTGTTGTTTAATACTGAGCTTGTGTTATACAGAGTATTGTCTGCAATACACAGGTGATCTGATGCTACAGATATATGTATGTGTGTAATACTGAACTTGTGTTATACAGAGTATTGTCTGCAATATACAGGTTATCTGATGCTACAGATATATGTGTGTGTGTCTTGTGTAATACTTAGCTTGTGTTATACAGAGTATTGTGTGCAATATACAGGTGATCTGAGGCTACATATATATGTATGTGTGTTGTGTTGTGTAATACTTAGCTTGTGTTATACAGAGTATTGTCTGCAATATACAGGTGAGCTGAGGCGGCATATATATGTGTGTGTATTGTGTTGTTTAATACTGAGCTTGTGTTATACAGAGTATTGTCTGCAATACACAGGTGATCTGAGGCGGCAGATATATGTGTGTGTAATACTGAGCTTGTGTTATACAGAGTATTGTCTGCAATACACAGGTGATCTGATGCTACAGATATATGTATGTGTGTTGTGTTGTTTAATACTGAGCTTCTGTTATACAGAGTATTGTCTGCAATACACAGGTGATCTGAGGCTACAGATATATGTATGTGTGTGTGTAATACTGAGCTTGTGTTATACAGAGTATTGTCTGCAATACACAGGTGATCTGATGCTACAGATATATGTATGTGTGTTGTGTTGTTTAATACTGAGCTTGTGTTATACAGAGTATTGTCTGCAATATACAGGTGATCTGATGCTACAGATATATGTATGTATGTTGTGTTGTTTAATACTGAACTTGTGTTATACACAGTATTGTCTGCAATACACAGGTGATCTGATGCTACAGATATATGTATGTGTGTTGTGTTGTTTAATACTAAACTTGTGTTATACAGAGTATTGTCTGCAATAAACAGGTGATCTGATGCTACAGATATATTGTATGTGCGTTGTGTTGTGTAATACTTAGCTTGTGTTATACAGAGTATTGTCTGCAATAAACAGGTGATCTGATGCTACAGATATATGTATGTGTATGTGTAATACTGAGCTTGTGTTATACAGAGTATTGTCTGCAATAAACAGGTGATCTGATGCTACAGATATATGTATGTGTGTGTGTAATACTGAGCTTGTGTTATACAGAGTATTGTCTGCAATTAACAGGTGATCTGACGCTACAGATATATGTATGTGTGTTGTGTTGTTTAATACTGAGCTTGTGTTATACAGAGTATTGTCTGCAATAAACAGGTGATCTGATGCTACAGATATATGTATGTGTGTAATACTGAGCTTGTGTTATACAGAGTATTGTCTGCAATTAACAGGTGATCTGACGCTACAGATATATGTATGTGTGTTGTGTTGTTTAATACTGAGCTTGTGTTATATAGAGTATTGTCTGCAATAAACAGGTGATCTGAGGCTACAGATATATGTGTGTGTAATACTGAGCTTGTGTTATACAGAGTATTGTCTGCAATACACAGGTGATCTGATGCTACAGATATATGTGTGTGTGTGTGTGTGTGTGTAATACTGAGCTTGTGTTATACAGAGTATTGTGTGCAATATACAGGTGATCTGAGGCTACATATATATGTATGTGTGTTGTGTTGTGTAATACTTAGCTTATGTTATACAGAGTATTGTCTGCAATATACAGGTGATCTGAGGTGGCAGATATATGTGTGTGTAATACTGAGCTTGTGTTATACAGAGTATTGTCTGCAATACACAGGTGATCTGATGCTACAGATATTTGTATGTGTGTTGTGTTGTTTAATACTGAGCTTGTGTTATACAGAGTATTGTCTGCAATAAACAGGTGATCTGATGCTACAGATATATGTATGTGTGTAATACTGAGCTTGTGTTATACAGAGTATTGTCTGCAATACACAGGTGATCTGATGCTACAGATATATGTGTGTGTAATACTGAGCTTGTGCTATACAGAGTATTGTCTGCAATACACAGGTGATCTGATGCTACAGATATATGTATGTGTGTTGTGTTGTTTAATACTGAGCTTGTGTTATACAGAGTATTGTCTGCAATAAACAGGTGATCTGATGCTACAGATATATGTGTGTTGTGTTGTTTAATACTGAGCTTGCGTTATACAGAGTATTGTCTGCAATAAACAGGTGATCTGATGCTACAGATATATGTATGTGTGTAATACTGAACTTGTGTTATACAGAGTATTGTCTGCAATAAACAGGTGATCTGATACTACAGATATATATGTATGTGTGTCGTGTTGTTTAATACTGAGCTTGTGTTATACAGAGTATTGTCTGCAATAAACAGGTGATCTGATGCTACAGATATATGTATGTCTGTTGTGTTGTTTAATACTGAGCTTGTGTTATACAGAGTATTGTCTGCAATAAACAGGTGATCTGAAGCTACAGATATATGTGTGTGCAATAAGGAGCTTGTGTTATACAGAGTATTGTCTGCAATACACAGGTGATCTGATGCTACAGATATGTGTGTGTGTGTGTGTGTTCGTGTGTAATACTGAGCTTGTGTTATACAGAGTATTGTGTGCAATATACAGGTAATCTGAGGCTACATATATATGTATGTGTGTTGTGTTGTGTAATACTTAGCTTGTGTTATACAGAGTATTGTCTGCAATATACAGGTGATCTGAGGCGGCAGATATATGTGTGTGTAATACTGAGCTTGTGTTATACAGAGTATTGTCTGCAATACACAGGTGATCTGATGCTACAGATATATGTATGTGTATTGTGTAATACTAAGCTTGTGTTATACAGAGTATTGTGTGTAATATACAGGTGATCTGAGGCTACAGATATATGTGTGTGTCTGTGTGTGTGTGTGTGTGTGTGTGTGTGATACTAAGCTTGTGTTATACAGAGCATTGTGTGTAATATACAGGTGATCTGAGGCTACAGATATATGTATGTATGTGTGTGTGTAATACTGAGCTTGTGTTATACAGAGTATTGTCTGCAATACACAGGTGATCTGATGCTACAGATATATGTATGTGTGTTGTGTTGTTTAATACTGAGCTTGTGTTATACAGAGTATTGTCTGCAATAAACAGGTGTTCTGATGCTACAGATATATGTATGTGTGTTGTGTTGTGTAATACTTAGCTTGTGTTATACAGAGTATTGTCTGCAATAAACAGGTGATCTGATGCTACAGATATATGTATGTGTGTGTGTAATACTGAGCTTGTGTTTATACAGAGTATTGTCTGCAATAAACAGGTGATCTGATGCTACAATATATTATGTGTGTTGTGTTGTATATGTATGTGTGTGTGTATACTGAGCTTGTGTTATACAGAGTATTGTCTGCAATACACAGGTGATCTGATGCTAACAGAATATATGTATGTGTGTTGTGTTGTTTAATACTGAGCTTGTGTTATACCAGAGTATTGTCTGCAATATACAGGTGATCTGTGCTACAGATATATGTATGTATGTTGTGTTGTTAATACTGAACTTGTGTTATACACAGTATTGTCTGCAATACACAGGTGATCTGATGCTACAGATATATGTATGTGTGTTGTTTTGTTTAATACTAAACTTGTGTTATACAGAGTATTGTCTGCAATAAACAGGTGATCTGATGCTACAGATATATTGTATGTGCGTTGTGTGTGTAATACTTAGCTTGTGTTATACAGAGTATTGTCTGCAATAAACAGGTGATCTGATGCTACAGATATATGTATGTGTATGTGTAATACTGAGCTTGTGTTATACAGAGTATTGTCTGCAATAAACAGGTGATCTGATGCTACAGATATATGTATGTGTGTGTGTAATACTGAGCTTGTGTTATACAGAGTATTGTCTGCAATTAACAGGTGATCTGACGCTACAGATATATGTATGTGTGTTGTGTTGTTTAATACTGAGCTTGTGTTATACAGAGTATTGTCTGCAATAAACAGGTGATCTGATGCTACAGATATATGTATGTGTGTAATACTGAGCTTGTGTTATACAGAGTATTGTCTGCAATTAACAGGTGATCTGACGCTACAGATATATGTATGTGTGTTGTGTTGTTTAATACTGAGCTTGTGTTATATAGAGTATTGTCTGCAATAAACAGGTGATCTGAGGCTACAGATATATGTGTGTGTAATACTGAGCTTGTGTTATACAGAGTATTGTCTGCAATACACAGGTGATCTGATGCTACAGATATATGTGTGTGTGTGTGTGTGTGTGTAATACTGAGCTTGTGTTATACAGAGTATTGTGTGCAATATACAGGTGATCTGAGGCTACATATATATGTATGTGTGTTGTGTTGTGTAATACTGAGCTTATGTTTATACAGAGTATTGTCTGCAATATACAGGTGATCTGAGGTGGCAGATATATGTGTGTGTAATACTGAGCTTGTGTTATACAGAGTATTGTCTGCAATACACAGGTGATCTGATGCTACAGATATTTGTATGTGTGTTGTGTTGTTTAATACTGAGCTTGTGTTATACAGAGTATTGTCTGCAATAAACAGGTGATCTGATGCTACAGATATATGTATGTGTGTAATACTGAGCTTGTGTTATACAGAGTATTGTCTGCAATACACAGGTGATCTGATGCTACAGATATATGTGTGTGTAATACTGAGCTTGTGCTATACAGAGTATTGTCTGCAATACACAGGTGATCTGATGCTACAGATATATGTATGTTGTGTTGTGTTGTTTAATACTGAGCTTGTGTTTTACAGAGTATTGTCTGCAATAAACAGGTGATCTGATGCTACAGATATATGTGTGTTGTGTTGTTTAATACTGAGCTTGCGTTATACAGAGTATTGTCTGCAATAAACAGGTGATCTGATGCTACAGATATATGTATGTGTGTAATACTGAACTTGTGTTATACAGAGTATTGTCTGCAATAAACAGGTGATCTGATACTACAGATATATATGTATGTGTGTCGTGTTGTTTAATACTGAGCTTGTGTTATACAGAGTATTGTCTGCAATAAACAGGTGATCTGATGCTACAGATATATGTATGTCTGTTGTGTTGTTTAATACTGAGCTTGTGTTATACAGAGTATTGTCTGCAATAAACAGGTGATCTGAAGCTACAGATATATGTGTGTGCAATAAGGAGCTTGTGTTATACAGAGTATTGTCTGCAATACACAGGTGATCTGATGCTACAGATATGTGTGTGTGTGTGTGTGTTCGTGTGTAATACTGAGCTTGTGTTATACAGAGTATTGTGTGCAATATACAGGTAATCTGAGGCTACATATATATGTATGTGTGTTGTGTTGTGTAATACTTAGCTTGTGTTATACAGAGTATTGTCTGCAATATACAGGTGATCTGAGGCGGCAGATATATGTGTGTGTAATACTGAGCTTGTGTTATACAGAGTATTGTCTGCAATACACAGGTGATCTGATGCTACAGATATATGTATGTGTATTGTGTAATACTAAGCTTGTGTTATACAGAGTATTGTGTGTAATATACAGGTGATCTGAGGCTACAGATATATGTGTGTGTCTGTGTGTGTGTGTGTGTGTGTGTGTGTGATACTAAGCTTGTGTTATACAGAGCATTGTGTGTAATATACAGGTGATCTGAGGCTACAGATATATGTATGTATGTGTGTGTGTAATACTGAGCTTGTGTTATACAGAGTATTGTCTGCAATACACAGGTGATCTGATGCTACAGATATATGTATGTGTGTTGTGTTGTTTAATACTGAGCTTGTGTTATACAGAGTATTGTCTGCAATAAACAGGTGTTCTGATGCTACAGATATATGTATGTGTGTTGTGTTGTGTAATACTTAGCTTGTGTTATACAGAGTATTGTCTGCAATAAACAGGTGATCTGATGCTACAGATATATGTATGTGTGTGTGTAATACTGAGCTTGTGTTATACAGAGTATTGTCTGCAATAAACAGGTGATCTGATGCTACAGATATATGTATGTGTGTTGTGTTGTTTAATACTGAGCTTGTGTTATACAGAGTATTGTCTGCAATAAACAGGTGATCTGAGGCTACCGATATATGTGTGTGTAATACTGAGCTTGTGTTATACAGAGTATTGACTGCAATAAACAGGTGATCTGATGCTACAGATATATGTATGTGTGTTGTGTTGTTTAATACTGAGCTTGTTGTTACAGAAGCATTAGTTTTCATTGTGTACCGTTAAGTGCTATGTGACAGACCCTTCGGTCAGAACTGAAAGAGTTAACTTTGTTCAGCTTTAAGAAGCTTTTTTCTAAATACAAGTTTGCTGGCATCAGCTCTAATTAATTTTAGTGATAAACATTCCCATTGTCTAATCACCTCCGGAGTCAGACTGCTAGTTGATAAGATGGACTGCATTGTTTTCTTGTGTGTAACTTGTTATCTGCTGAAGTAATGTAATTCTATTGTGGCCTGTCAAAGGGCGTTGTCTCTCTATCTAAATGTACCAAATGTGTGATGGGGGATTTTATGCTTCCCCCCCCCCCTGGGAGTGTCCTGTGTGCATGTAACCTCAATAAAAAGCAGGCTGGGCATCCCAGTCCTGAGTTCTTGGTTGACCCTCAATCGCAGCGTTGACTCGTTTTTGTGGGCAGAAGGGTATCCTAGCTGTACTATAGCTAAGGGGGATTATTCTACATTTGCGAGACTCATATAGAATACTATGGAAAGCAGCTTCTCCCCTCTTCAGCAATAGGAATCCAGGCTACTAAGCGGTCCATCTCTCAGCGAGACTAAGGGTAACCGTAACATTTGGCGGCAGCGGTGGGATTATCCTGGATTCCCTAGGAGAGGTACAGAACGGATGGAGAGCGCTTACGAAAAATTGAAGCGTACAACCCTAAAGGATTTACTTGAAAGCAGAGGGGGGTACGCCAGCAACCGGCCGAGGAGAGAGCTGATCGCAGAATTGACCGAACTGGATCAGAGCTTCACAATGGCGGAAACACCGACCACGATTAGTGAAGAAAAAACAGGATTGTTCGGGAGAGGCTCTCACTGTACGGGCCGTACCCCTCCATGGAATTGGTACAGCAGTTGATGGCGGAAGCGGACGAGGATATATGAAAGACTCGAGCCCACGAACTCAACCTAGCCAACGCACACCGCAATGCTGAAGCCCCGCAGGTAATCATCCCTGTCGAAAATGCTGGGAGGCCCAAGATACCCTATGCGGCATTTCGACCCTTCCTAGAGATCGAGACAGGGATTGATTAATATTTGGCGGACTTCGAAAGGCAATGTGCCCTGCACCAGATTCCCAACAGAGAGTGGCCCACGATATTGTCTGGGAAACTATCCGGGCGAGCCCTGGAAGCCTTTCGTACTCTGGGTGCTGAGGAAGTGACACAGTATGAGCTAGTTAAGGAGACACTGTTGCGACGGTACTCGGTAACTCCGGACATGTATCGCCGACAGTTTCGGGGCACGAAAAAGAAGCCTAACGATACCCATATGGAATGGGCGCACCGAATGCGGAGAGCGGCAAATCACTGGATGAGCGGAAGTAAAGCGGTGACTGGTGAGGAAATTTTACAATTGTTTCTCTTAGAACATTTTTATAATGGCATGGAACAGCAAGGGAAGGAATGGCTGCGAGACAGGCGACCTTCTACCTTAGAAGAAGCAGCCAAATTGGCCGATGAACATTATGACTCCCGTCTTCTCGAACCCACGAACTACCGAGCTCCAGCATGGGTCGAACCCAGAGAGGTTTACCGTGCACCCCCTTGTGCTGAATTCCGAGCCCCGGTGCCTGCAGGGCCCGCCCGACACTCAGGACCACCCAATAACAGCTCTGAGCGTCCCAGACCGACTTGCCACCGATGCAAGCAACCAGGGCATTTCATGGCTAGCTGCCCCCTTAATACGCACCAGACATCCAGGAATTACAATTACCCCTCTGGGTCATATCGTCCGGCCCGGGCCCTCTGTGTTAACCAAGAGGCCCCTATGGAGGAATATTTTGGGCCGCTTCACGAGGCGGACCCTGTACATGCTGCCTCAGATAACCGCCAGAACCATCGGCAGAAGGTATGGCTCGAGGGGCGATCTACCGAGGGATTGAGAGACACAGGGGCTACTATCACGCTGGTACAGAGTCATTTGGTGCCGGAGCACAAGCAATCCGGACAGACTGTGGCCGTTAGAGTTGCGGGGAAGAAGTGTACAAAATTCCAACAGCTAAAGTGCATCTTGATTGGGGAGCGGGAAAGGGGGCTGTGAACGTGGGCATAATGGATAATTTACCTGCCGAAGTACTACTGGGCAACGATTTGGGCCCCATGACTTCTGCCTATGCTCCAGTATGCAACAACGAGGCGGACTCAGTGACTACACGGGCCCAAGCCCGGACGGAGCGAGAACTCTCACCAGTGCGGGAGACACAGGTAAGACCTACCCCGACCTTGCCTGACATGTTAGGCCCCATACCCTGGGACACCCCAGATGCTTTCGAGACAGAGTCTAAGACTGACCCGACCTTACAAAAGTACCGGGAACGAGCAGAGACCGGAGGGGGCAGGGCAGATAATGAAACATTCTTATGGGAAAAAGGGAAACTATACCGCTTGACAGAGAAAAGGGGACAGTGTAGGCAACAGCTGGTAGTGCCCCACAAATACCGTCAAGAAATCCTCAAGATAGGCCACGACATCCCCTTAGCAGGCTACCTAGCCGTAACCCGTGCCCTACACAGCATTACTCACACGTTCTTTTGGCCAGGGGTACACGCTGACGTTAGAACTTACTGTAACACCTGCGATGTGTGTCAACGAGTAGGAAGGCGAGGCGATCACCCTAAAGCCCATCTAGTAAATATGCCCATTGTAGAGGAACCCTTCAGCCGGGTTGCTATTGACCTAGTGGGACCACTGGCTACCCCTAGTCCCTCCGGTAAGCGCTACATTCTTACCATAGTGGACTACGCTACCAGGTACCCAGAGGCTGTCGCCCTATCCAACATACAAGCGGATACGGTAGCGAATGCACTAGTACAGGTGTTCTCCCGGGTAGGATTTCCAAAAGAAATCCTATCCGACAGAGGCACCCAATTTATGGCTGAATTGACCCAACAACTCTGGCAGGTTTGCAAAATTAAGTCCCTCCTGAGCTCCCCATACCACCCCCAGACGAACAGGCTGTGTGAGAGGTTCAATGGGACCCTCAAGCAAATGCTCAAGACGTTCACTCAGGAATACCGAGACTGGGAACGCTTCCTGCCGCACCTCCTATTTGCTTATCGGGAGGTGCTCCAGGAAACGACAGGGTTCTCTCCCTTCGAGTTGCTCTACGGAAGAAAGGTACGGGGACCCCTAAACCTGATCCGGGAGCACTGGGAGGGAGAGATGGAGACTGACGGTGTCCTCATTATGCCATACGTGCTGGAACTCAGGGACCGAATGGAGCAATTAGCCAAATCCGTGCGGGCTAATCTCCAGTTGGCCCAGAGAAGACAGAAAGTATGGTACGATCGGGGGGCCCGAAAGAGAATCTTCACCATAGGACAAAAGGTGTTAGTACTTAAGCCGGTGAAGACAGACAAATTGCAGGCGTCCTGGCAGGGCCCCTACCAGATCGTAGAGAAAAGGGGAGACACCACGTATGTGATAGCTAGCTACCACGACAACAATCTTAGAAAGACATTCCATGTAAACATGCTCAAGGAATATTTTGAGCGACCAGAGAACGTGATGGCCGTATGTTGTTCCCCTCAGGAAGACCCCGACAGTCTACCCATTCCAGACCTATTAGAAAAGAGTCTCCCCACAGGTATAGTGGCTCAGGTTCAGATAGGAGACCGACTTAGCCCCACTGAAAGGGAGCAGCTCAACCAACTCCTACAGTCCAAACACCTCACCTTCTCCCCGAAGCCAGGGTACACTACTTTAACCACCCACCAGGTAGATACTCCGGGACAAGCTCCCTTGCGCCAGGCTCCGTACCGAATCCCCGAAGCAGTTAGGACAGGAATGAAGAAGGAGATCAATGAGATGCTCCAACTCAGGGTAATTGAGCCCTCCGATAGTCCCTGGGCCTCCCCAGTTGTCTTGGTGCCCAAGAAAGATGGGACAACCCGGTTCTGCGTAGACTATCGGAGGTTCAATGAAAAGACCGTGACGGACGCTTACCCTATGCCCAGGGTAGATGATCTACTCGATCGTATAGCCAGGGGAAATTACCTGACCACTATTGACCTCTGCAAAGGTTACTGGCAGATTCCCCTGGCTCCGAGGCTATCCCCAAGTCGGCATTTGTCACCCTATTCGGCTTATATCAGTTTAGGGTAATGCCGTTTGGGATGAAGAATGCCACAGCTACATTCCAGCGCTTGGTGTATAGGCTCCTGGATGGCTTCCAGAGTTTTGCTTGCGCCTACCTGGACGACATAGCGATCCACAGTGAGTCCTGGGAGGACCACTTAGCTCACGTAGGAATGGTTCTGGATCAGATCCGGGCTGCTGGCCTGACTCTGAAGCCAGAAAAATGCCACTTTGGGATGGCCGAGGTACAGTACCTGGGTCACCGGGTGGGGTGTGGGAAGCAGCGACCAGAGCCGGCCAAGATAGAAGCTGTCACCAATTGGCCCACCCCATCACTAAGACTCAGGTCCTAGCCTTCCTGGGCACGGCAGGGTACTATAGACGGTTCGTACCAGACTACAGCACACTTGCCAAACCCCTGACTGACTTGACCAAGAAGAACTTACCTCGACAGGTCCTGTGGTCTCCCCACTGTGAAACGGCTTTCCAGGCTCTCAAAAATGCTCTAATTAACGCTCCTGTCTTGGCGGCCCCAGCCCTTAACAAACGTTTTATCGTCCATACAGATGCTTCCATGTTCGGGCTGGGAGCCATCCTCAGCCAAGTAGGCGAAGACGGAGGGGAGCATCCAGTTGCCTACATCAGCCGGAAGCTCCTACCCCGCGAAGTCAGCTATGCAGCGGTCGAAAAGGAGTGTTTGGCTTTGGTGTGGGCATTAAAGAAATTTACTCCCTATTTATATGGGCAGGAGTTCACTCTGGTCACCGACCATAACCCGTTGGTGTGGCTGAACCGGGTCTCTGGAGATAACGGCAGGCTATTACATTGGAGTTTATCGTTGCAACCCTTCAATTTCACCATTACTTACAGACCTGGGAAACAGAATGGCAACGCCGATGGGTTGTCCAGACAAACCAACCTCAGCTCCGCATAACCAGCGGTCTGGACAGCCTTAGTCTGCCCCGAAAAGGGGTCAGACCGTTTCTGCCAGAGTGTTCCACAGAAAGGGAGCACTGTTACAGAAGCATTAGTTTTCATTGTGTACCGTTAAGTGCTATGTGACAGACCCTTCGGTCAGAACTGAAAGAGTTAACTTTGTTCAGCTTTAAGAAGCTATTTTCTAAATACAAGTTTGCTGGCATCAGCTCTAATTAATTTTAGTGATAAACATTCCCATTGTCTAATCACCTCCGGAGTCAGACTGCTAGTTGATAAGATGGACTGCATTGTTTTCTTGTGTGTAACTTGTTATCTGCTGAAGTAATGTATTTCTATTGTGGCCTGTCAAAGGGCATTGTCTCTCTATCTAAATGTACCAAATGTGTGATGGGGGATTTTATGCTTTCCCCCCCCTGGGAGTGTCCTGTGTGCATGGAACCTCAATAAAAAGCAGGCTGGGCATCCCAGTCCTGAGTTCTTGGTTGACCCTCAATCGCAGCGTTGACTCGTTTTTGTGGGCAGAAGGGTATCCTAGCTGTACTACAGCTAAGGGGGATTATTCTACATTTGCGAGACTCATATAGAATACTATGGAAAGCAGCTTCTCTCCTCTTCAGCAATAGGAATCCAGGCTACAAAGCGGTCCATCTCTCAGCGAGACTAAGGGTAACCGTAACACTTATGTTATACAGAGTATTGTCTGCAATAAACAGGTGATCTGAGGCTGCAGATATATGTATGTGTGTGTGTAATACTGAGCTTGTGTTATACAGAGTATTGTGTGTAATATACAGGTGATCTGAGGCAACAGATATATGTATGTGTGTTGTGTAATACTAAGCTTGTGTTATACAGAGTATTGTGTGTAATATACAGGTGATCTGAGGCAACAGATATATGTATGTGTGTTGTGTAATACTAAGCTTGTGTTATACAGAGTATTGTGTGTAATATACAGGTTATCTGAGGCTACAGATATATGTATGTGTGTGTGTGATACTGAGATTGTGTTATACAGAGCATTGTGTGTAATATACAGGTGATCTGAGGCTACAGATATATGTATGTGTGTGTGTGTGTGATACTGAGCTTGTGTTATACAGAGTATTGTCTGCAATACACATGTGATCTGATGCTACAGATATATGTATGTGTGTTGTGTTGTTTAATACTGAGCTTGTGTTATACAGAGTATTGTCTGCAATAAACAGGTGATCTGATGCTACAGATATATGTATGTGTGTTGTGTTGTTTAATACTGAGCTTGTGTTATACAGAGTATTGTCTGCAATACACAGGTGATCTGAGGCTACAGATATATGTATGTGTGTGTGTAATACTGAGCTTGTGTTATACAGAGTATTGTGTGTAATATACAGGTTATCTGAGGCTACAGATATATGTATGTGTGTGTGTGATACTGAGATTGTGTTATACAGAGCATTGTGTGTAATATACAGGTGATCTGAGGCTACAGATATATGTATGTGTGTGTGTGTGTGTGTGTGTGTGTGTGTGTGATACTGAGCTTGTGTTATACAGAGTATTGTCTGCAATACACATGTGATCTGATGCTACAGATATATGTATGTGTGTTGTGTTGTTTAATACTGAGCTTGTGTTATACAGAGTATTGTCTGCAATAAACAGGTGATCTGATGCTACAGATATATGTATGTGTGTTCTGTTGTTTAATACTGAGCTTGTGTTATACAGAGTATTGTCTGCAATACACAGGTGATCTGAGGCTACAGATATATGTATGTGTGTGTGTAATACTGAGCTTGTGTTATACAGAGTATTGTGTGTAATATACAGGTGATCTGAGGCTACAGATATATGTATGTGTGTGTGTAATACTGAGTTTGTGTTATACAGAGCATTGTGTGTAATATTAAACAACTAGAAATACTAATTGTACAAGGAGATACACTTAGGATTATTAGAAAAGAATACCACAAAGAAAATTATTTCTTTAACTCCAAATAATCATATGAAATATGAGGATTACTCTATTTGTTTAAAATGTTCCATTACATTCATACTTTAATACTTTATTGATACGACTAGGAACAGGCATTCACACAGAAGTAGCCTGAAAGAGTTAAAAACACTTAAACCTAGTTACATTAAATAGATATAGTCGGCAATGCTCTATGTCTTTAGCCTGATGCCCACAATATGATTGTGCAAGATAAGCTAAGCCCTTACAATCCGAGGGCTATTTTACTTTTAAGTTGTTATGATTTTTTAAAGGTAAATAGTAGGCACCAGGTTTCAACAAATATATAGGTATATTCAGATTCTATTATTAACTAGGCAAGCAGTTAAAAAAGCGACAGACAGGAGAGAACTAGCTTCTCCTGCTGGACCCCTGACGCGCGTTTCACAGAACGCTTCCTCAGAGGGGGTGCGGGCCGCTGCTACTCGGCGTTATTTATGTTGGTGGTTGTCCCACCTCAAGCCCCTGATTCGATGTCCCTCTACGTTTTAAATGCCTCTGATTGGATGCTCATTCTGTCAATCATATGAGTAGACAGTGACATCCGGTATTACGTAACGCGAGGAGGGCGTGTGAGTAGGGGGGCGTATGTGATGTCAGTAAAGGACCAATCAGCATTAAGTAAACAAGGGGTATGTGTGTTCAGTAGCAATGATTGGATGATCACTGCGGTTTGTAACATGAGGCATTGAGACTTAAGAATTACTTTGTATCATACCTTACTATTGCTTAATAGTAAATTATTGTGTCTTACCGCAATGGTATAATTAGGATCTTGGTCTTTCAAGCAAATGCATAAAATCTGCGATTTATGTGCCGATGCACTACAGGATATAACGTGTTTATTCAGGGGTTGTAAGACAGACTGCCGCTTATAATGGCAGCATATTTGGGAAATACTAGAATGTCATAATATTATTATTATGTGGATATGTTTATTTGTTAATATATAGATGGAAGTTGGAATAGCCGATCACGATATGGGATACTGTTTTATAATTGATACTGCTGTAGTTTCAATATAATGCAGATTAGTAGTTATACTTAGTAAAATAACGTGATTGGTATTCTTAATGTATATTATGTAGATGGGACTCACAAGGAAAAATTGGTAAAATTGGTATGAACCCGGACAGCAAATAAAACCGGTTGCATATAGTTATGTATTGAATTCGGTGCTATATTCCATTGTTTTTATTTCCATCTATCGATGTATATATAATTTTAGGCTAATGCACTGATAGTGGGATAGGACGTATCCTGTCGTTTGGTCTTGGATTAGACTATTTTATTTTAATCTCCTTATATATATATACACAAAGAGAGATAATTTTTGAGCTAGTAAATACAAATTAATGAAGTTTAATCTCGACTGTAGATTCATATTTAGAATCCCAGGTGTGGTTTATTGTTAGAGAGTGGCTATAGTGCTATGTGACAAGGGGTGATAAGATTAAACACAGGAAATGTGATTTGTGAGGGATAAAACTGTATATAAATAAAAAAGTGGAAGGGAGATGAGGGAAAGGATTGAATAAATTATATACTTGTTTATAATATCTTCCAATTGTGAGATAATATGATACAATGATCAGTCTTTACTGTGAAGGAGGAAAGTGTGTGATATTCTTCACTAAATGAAATGTGATATTTATAGTGGGAAGTGATGCGTTTTTGTTGTAAAGTGTTGTGTAGTGATGTGGGGTTGGGCTAGAGGTGTACCCCTATTTTTTGAGCGAATAAAGTGGAGAAGAAAATGTCAAAATTAGTGAGTGGCAGATTGTAAATACCGATAAAAGAAAGGAGACTAAAACTCGTATTGGTAATTAATTCTGTATGCTATTATAGTTGGTGTGTTATTTAACTGCGTTTTGTGATACAGAGAAAATATATAGTTAATTCTTTGAAGTTAAGTCCCTAATCTTACATTTTTTAGATAATATCCCCTGTGTTTATACACTTATAATGGTTATTGTATTAACCAAGATGTTTAACAGTAATTATCCTATGTAGGTTGTTCTAATGATAACCTTAATGTGTGTTTTTTCCAAATTTAGGTGAGTATATAATATTGAAGACACAATTTTGGATGAAGATGATTTTTTAACTTAAGGGTTAGATATATACAAAAAAATTATTGAAGTCATTCATGCCAAACGGTTTAACCGCATTTAGGTGGTATATCCATTTGCACTCCATTTTTAATAAGGCCTTTTCGATGTTACCACCTCTTATGCCAAGAGATGCTTTTTGGATCACAGTGTATTTTAGGTCCATAGGTGAACCATTGTGGTGTGATAGGAAATGTTTGGCCACAGAGGTGATTTTTTTGCCTTTATCTTTATCTCTTCGGGCATATTTGATGTTATACACATGTTCCAAGATACGTGTTTTTATCTCCCTTGTTGTCATGCCAACGTATGCCATTTGGCAAGAGCAGTAGAGTGCATATATTACTCCTATCGTGGTGCAAGAGAAATGTGCTTGGAGGTTATATATTTGTCCTGTTTTTTTAGTTATTGTTTTTGTTTTCAGAACATATTTACAGGCAGAGCAGGTACCACATGGGTACATACCTGGGTTTGTGTCTTTTTTCTTGGCAGTTCTTATGAAGTGACTAGATACCAGTTTGTCTCTCAAGTTGTTTGGTCTCTTATATCCTAATGAGACTCTGTCGCCTATTAATGGCTTAAGGGTTTCATCATTTTGGAGTATGTTCCAATGGTCATTAATAATTTTAATAACATGTGGCATCTGGGGGTTATATGTCGTAATGAGTCTAGGACATGACTCTTGGAGGGTTTTACTTTTTGGAATTAATAGTTCATCCCTACTTTTCCTGAGTGCTTTGTACTTAGCTCTCTTTATGGATTTCTTACTATATCCACGTGCCATTAGTCTTTGTGCTAAGGCTACACTTTCCTGTATGTAGATCTCATTGGTAGTGCAGTTCCGACGAAGTCTCAGAAATTCCCCGTATGGTATTGCTTTCAGGGTACTTGGAGAATGGGCACTGGAATGATGTAGAAGAGTGTTAGTTGATGTTTCTTTCCTAAACATCGTAGTATTGATGAATCCTTCATTGTTTTTGAATATTTTTAAATCCAAAAAGCATATCTCCTGCTGGCTAGCTTCAAAAGTTAATTTGATATTAAGATCATTTTTATTAATTCTCTTCATAAAGGTTTCAAGTTGTTCATATGACCCTTCCCAGATGAAAAGAACATCATCTATGTATCTTAACCACATTGGGATGTGTTCAGTATATTTTTCGAGCTCATTAGAAAATACATAGAATAGTTCCCAGTAGCCAAGAAATAAATTTGCGTAAGTCGGCGCGCACGCTGTACCCATAGCGGTACCT
This sequence comes from Bombina bombina, assembly GCF_027579735.1. NCBI lineage: Eukaryota > Metazoa > Chordata > Amphibia > Anura > Bombinatoridae > Bombina > Bombina bombina. The sequence continues at coordinate 1,436,880,545 of NC_069500.1, forward strand.
TGGGTTTGCAAGTAATACCTGTCATTAAATGTGAAAAAGTTATGAGTCAGGACAAATTTCAAGAGTTGAATTATAAAGTCATTATGTAGATTGTTATCGTTATTATTTGAAGCCAAATAATATTTAATGGCTTTAATTCCATCTTCGTGTTTTATATTAGTATAAAGGGACTCGACGTCCGCTGTTACTAGCCACATATCCTCTGATAATTTGATGTTTTGTAACAGCTGCAGTACCTCCATTGTGTCACGTACATATGAGGGTATGCTTGTGAGATATTCCCTTAATCGCAAGTCTACAAATTTACTTGCATTTTCTGTTAAGTTGTCATTTCCTGACACAATAGGTCTTCCAGGAGGTATTGAGGGATTTTTGTGCACTTTCGGTAGAAAGTATAAAGTGGCTACTTTAGGGTTGTCCTTTATCAGATACTTTTTCTCTGAGTTAGATATTGTATTTGATTTCCAAGCACTTAATATCATCTTATTATATTGGGTAAGATATGAACTCTGCGGGTTGAATATCAACTGTTTGTAACAGGCAGAGTGAAACAGATATTTCAGACAATGACTTAGACACCAATACTGACAATGAAAGTACTACTACAGACACAATTAGTGCCAGACCGAAGAGCTATAGCTCAGTACAATCCTCCACATCATCTTCTTCTTCCTCATCATCTTTTTTGTCCAAAACCCCATACAATATAACTCCACCAGTCACCTTAGCCAATCAGACCAACACTCAGAACAGGGGCAACAAACGGAAATTCTCAGGCCCAGTGAGACAGTCAACAAGAAGAAGGGAATTGAGTCCCTTCAGCAAGATAAGGATGAACAAATGAGGATTATTAACCTCTCTGACTATACACTCAGTACTACACATAAATCTGTACTATCCAGAGGACTGTCTTTCTGCCCTGTAAATTCACTAAATAAATTTGAGGTAATAAGAGATATCCATCTGTTCTCCAGAAAAATATTGCTCAAAAAATTATATGCCTTTAATCCAAACAGTTTGAATGCAGAAGATCTACTTACTGTAGACATACTGCAGGAGCTATCTGCAGACAGTACAGATACACAAACAGTAACCAACACGAATACGCCAGTAGATGAATCTGCATCTTCTGTTTGGAAATCAAATGTAAAACCCAAATCTACTTATGTTCCATCCTTTTCTATATCCCCAGAGATACAGATTTTCTGTAAGATGGTTTGTAAAGAAATCGAACAATTGCCCATATACAGGGCCAAACAAAACCTCAATATCAATGAAATGAATGCATTAAGAGAGATAGAATCATGGCAAGATGTTCTAATCAAGCCATCGGATAAAGGTGGGAACGTGGTCCTTTGGCCACAACAAATGTATATGGATGAGGCTAAAAAACAACTATCCAACTCTGCCTGTTACAAACAGTTGATATTCAACCCGCAGAGTTCATATCTTACCCAATATAATAAGATGATATTAAGTGCTTGGAAATCAAATACAATATCTAACTCAGAGAAAAAGTATCTGATAAAGGACAACCCTAAAGTAGCCACTTTATACTTTCTACCGAAAGTGCACAAAAATCCCTCAATACCTCCTGGAAGACCTATTGTGTCAGGAAATGACAACTTAACAGAAAATGCAAGTAAATTTGTAGACTTGCGATTAAGGGAATATCTCACAAGCATACCCTCATATGTACGTGACACAATGGAGGTACTGCAGCTGTTACAAAACATCAAATTATCAGAGGATATGTGGCTAGTAACAGCGGACGTCGAGTCCCTTTATACTAATATAAAACACGAAGATGGAATTAAAGCCATTAAATATTATTTGGCTTCAAATAATAACGATAACAATCTACATAATGACTTTATAATTCAACTCTTGAAATTTGTCCTGACTCATAACTTTTTCACATTTAATGACAGGTATTACTTGCAAACCCAAGGTACCGCTATGGGTACAGCGTGCGCGCCGACTTACGCGAATTTATTTCTTGGCTACTGGGAACTATTCTATGTATTTTCTAATGAGCTCGAAAAATATACTGAACACATCCCAATGTGGTTAAGATACATAGATGATGTTCTTTTCATCTGGGAAGGGTCATATGAACAACTTGAAACCTTTATGAAGAGAATTAATAAAAATGATCTTAATATCAAATTAACTTTTGAAGCTAGCCAGCAGGAGATATGCTTTTTGGATTTAAAAATATTCAAAAACAATGAAGGATTCATCAATACTACGATGTTTAGGAAAGAAACATCAACTAACACTCTTCTACATCATTCCAGTGCCCATTCTCCAAGTACCCTGAAAGCAATACCATACAGGGGAATTTCTGAGACTTCGTCGGAACTGCACTACCAATGAGATCTACATACAGGAAAGTGTAGCCTTAGCACAAAGACTAATGGCACGTGGATATAGTAAGAAATCCATAAAGAGAGCTAAGTACAAAGCACTCAGGAAAAGTAGGGATGAACTATTAATTCCAAAAAGTAAAACCCTCCAAGAGTCATGTCCTAGACTCATTACGACATATAACCCCCAGATGCCACATGTTATTAAAATTATTAATGACCATTGGAACATACTCCAAAATGATGAAACCCTTAAGCCATTAATAGGCGACAGAGTCTCATTAGGATATAAGAGACCAAACAACTTGAGAGACAAACTGGTATCTAGTCACTTCATAAGAACTGCCAAGAAAAAAGACACAAACCCAGGTATGTACCCATGTGGTACCTGCTCTGCCTGTAAATATGTTCTGAAAACAAAAACAATAACTAAAAAAACAGGACAAATATATAACCTCCAAGCACATTTCTCTTGCACCACGATAGGAGTAATATATGCACTCTACTGCTCTTGCCAAATGGCATACGTTGGCATGACAACAAGGGAGATAAAAACACGTATCTTGGAACATGTGTATAACATCAAATATGCCCGAAGAGATAAAGATAAAGGCAAAAAAATCACCTCTGTGGCCAAACATTTCCTATCACACCACAATGGTTCACCTATGGACCTAAAATACACTGTGATCCAAAAAGCATCTCTTGGCATAAGAGGTGGTAACATCGAAAAGGCCTTATTAAAAATGGAGTGCAAATGGATATACCACCTAAATGCGGTTAAACCGTTTGGCATGAATGACTTCAATAATTTTTTTGTATATATCTAACCCTTAAGTTAAAAAATCATCTTCATCCAAAATTGTGTCTTCAATATTATATACTCACCTAAATTTGGAAAAAACACACATTAAGGTTATCATTAGAACAACCTACATAGGATAATTACTGTTAAACATCTTGGTTAATACAATAACCATTATAAGTGTATAAACACAGGGGATATTATCTAAAAAATGTAAGATTAGGGACTTAACTTCAAAGAATTAACTATATATTTTCTCTGTATCACAAAACGCAGTTAAATAACACACCAACTATAATAGCATACAGAATTAATTACCAATACGAGTTTTAGTCTCCTTTCTTTTATCGGTATTTACAATCTGCCACTCACTAATTTTGACATTTTCTTCTCCACTTTATTCGCTCAAAAAATAGGGGTACACCTCTAGCCCAACCCCACATCACTACACAACACTTTACAACAAAAACGCATCACTTCCCACTATAAATATCACATTTCATTTAGTGAAGAATATCACACACTTTCCTCCTTCACAGTAAAGACTGATCATTGTATCATATTATCTCACAATTGGAAGATATTATAAACAAGTATATAATTTATTCAATCCTTTCCCTCATCTCCCTTCCACTTTTTTATTTATATACAGTTTTATCCCTCACAAATCACATTTCCTGTGTTTAATCTTATCACCCCTTGTCACATAGCACTATAGCCACTCTCTAACAATAAACCACACCTGGGATTCTAAATATGAATCTACAGTCGAGATTAAACTTCATTAATTTGTATTTACTAGCTCAAAAATTATCTCTCTTTGTGTATATATATATAAGGAGATTAAAATAAAATAGTCTAATCCAAGACCAAACGACAGGATACGTCCTATCCCACTATCAGTGCATTAGCCTAAAATTATATATACATCGATAGATGGAAATAAAAACAATGGAATATAGCACCGAATTCAATACATAACTATATGCAACCGGTTTTATTTGCTGTCCGGGTTCATACCAATTTTACCAATTTTTCCTTGTGAGTCCCATCTACATAATATACATTAAGAATACCAATCACGTTATTTTACTAAGTATAACTACTAATCTGCATTATATTGAAACTACAGCAGTATCAATTATAAAACAGTATCCCATATCGTGATCGGCTATTCCAACTTCCATCTATATATTAACAAATAAACATATCCACATAATAATAATATTATGACATTCTAGTATTTCCCAAATATGCTGCCATTATAAGCGGCAGTCTGTCTTACAACCCCTGAATAAACACGTTATATCCTGTAGTGCATCGGCACATAAATCGCAGATTTTATGCATTTGCTTGAAAGACCAAGATCCTAATTATACCATTGCGGTAAGACACAATAATTTACTATTAAGCAATAGTAAGGTATGATACAAAGTAATTCTTAAGTCTCAATGCCTCATGTTACAAACCGCAGTGATCATCCAATCATTGCTACTGAACACACATACCCCTTGTTTACTTAATGCTGATTGGTCCTTTACTGACATCACATACGCCCCCCTACTCACACGCCCTCCTCGCGTTACGTAATACCGGATGTCACTGTCTACTCATATGATTGACAGAATGAGCATCCAATCAGAGGCATTTAAAACGTAGAGGGACATCGAATCAGGGGCTTGAGGTGGGACAACCACCAACATAAATAACGCCGAGTAGCAGCGGCCCGCACCCCCTCTGAGGAAGCGTTCTGTGAAACGCGCGTCAGGGGTCCAGCAGGAGAAGCTAGTTCTCTCCTGTCTGTCGCTTTTTTAACTGCTTGCCTAGTTAATAATAGAATCTGAATATACCTATATATTTGTTGAAACCTGGTGCCTACTATTTACCTTTAAAAAATCATAACAACTTAAAAGTAAAATAGCCCTCGGATTGTAAGGGCTTAGCTTATCTTGCACAATCATATTGTGGGCATCAGGCTAAAGACATAGAGCATTGCCGACTATATCTATTTAATGTAACTAGGTTTAAGTGTTTTTAACTCTTTCAGGCTACTTCTGTGTGAATGTCTGTTCCTAGTCGTATCAATAAAGTATTAAAGTATGAATGTAATGGAACATTTTAAACAAATAGAGTAATCCTCATATTTCATATGATTATTTGGAGTTAAAGAAATAATTTTCTTTGTGGTATTCTTTTCTAATAATCCTAAGTGTATCTCCTTGTACAATTAGTATTTCTAGTTGTTTAGTTCTACCTTCTAAGAATCCACATTAGATGTGCACCATAATTATTACAAGTGATTACTGAGTATTGGTATATTATATACCATATTTGATTTACACAATAGGTACAACATCTAATTACTGATTAACTCCTACCATCCCCCACCACACTTTTCAAAGCTCATTGTGTGTAATATACTGGTGATCTGAGGCTACAGATATATGTATGTGTGTGTAATACTGAGCTTATATAATTCAGAGTATTGTGTGTAATATACAGGTGATCTGAGGCTACAGATATATGTATGTGTGTGTGTAATACTGAGCTTGTGTTATACAGAGTATTGTGTGTAATATACTGGTGATCTGAGGCTACAGATATATGTATGTGTGTGTAATACTGAGCTTGTATAATTCAGAGCATTGTGTGTAATATACAGGTGATCTGAGGCTACAGATATATGTATGTGTAATACTGAGCTTGTGTTATACAGAGTATTGTGTGTAATATACAGGTGATCTGAGGCTACATATATATATATGTGTGTGGGTGTAATACTGAGCGTGTGTTATACAGAGCAGTGTGTGTAAAATACAGGTGATCTGAGGCTACAGATATATGTTTGTGAGTTGTGTAATACTGAGCTTGTGTTATACGGAGCATTGTGTGCAATATACAGGTGAAACTCGAAAAATTAGAATATTGTGCAAAAGTTAATTTATTTCACTAATGCAACTTAAAAGGTGAAACTAATATATGAGATTGTGATGATTATTGCTTACAGCTCATGAAAACCCCAAATCCACAATCTCAGGCCTAGATTTGGAGTTTTGCGGCCAAGGGGGTGCGTTAGCTACGCAGGCTTTTTCTGGCCGCACCCAGGGCCGGTGCTAGGATTTTTGGCCACACAGGCGAGGATACATTTTGCTGCCCCCCCCCCCCCCCGATTACATACTATCCCATTGCTAGTTAAAGGGATATGAAGCCCAAATTTTTATATCATGATTCAGATAGAGCATGACATTTTAAGCAACTTTCTAATCAACTCCTATTATGAATTTTCTTTGTTATTTTGGTAACTGTATTTGAAAAGCAGGAATGTAAGCTTAGGAGACGGACCATTTTTGGTTCAGTTTCTGGGTAGCACTTGCTGATTGGTGGCTAAATCAAAACTGTAGCAGTGTTGCATAGCAAATCAAACAGTGGTAGTGCTGCATAGCACATCACTAACACACAGTCAAAGACACTAACACATATACACATACACACATACAAACATACACTAACAGACACTAATACACATATACACACACTAAAACACAGTCAGACACTAATACACACACACTAAAACACAGTCAGACACTAATACACATACACACACACTAAAACACAGTCACAGACACTAATACACTTATACACACACTAACACAGTCACAGACACTAATACACATACACACACACTAACAGTCACAGACACTAATACACATAAACACACACACTAACACAGTCACAGACACTAACAGTCACAGACACACTAACACAGTCACAGACACTAATACACATAAACACAGTCACAGACACTAATACACAAACACACTAACACAGACACTAATACACATAAACACACACACTAATACACACACTAACACAGTCACAGACACTAATACACAAACACACTAACACAGACACTAATACACATAAACACACACACTAACAGTCACATACACTAATACATAAACACACTAACACAGACACTAATAGTCACATACACTAATACACAAACACACTAACACAGACACTAATACACATAAACACACGCACTAACACAGTCACAGACACTAATGCACATATACACAGTCAAAGACAGAAACACATATATACACACTAACACACTAATACAGTCACAGACACTAATACGCACTAATACAAATATGTACACACATATACACTAATACAGACATACACACACACACAGTCAGATACACTAACACACAGTCACTAATACATATATACACACACACACTAACACAAAAAAAGTGATGATGCACTGCAAATATTTAAATGGAAACATAAAGAGTATGTAGTAAGATAGCAAACAGAGCCAGGCCAGTCCACAACACATTGTAAATGTCCCTAAATATTTAATGCATTTGGGCAATACCCTCTATATCTGAAAGTCAGTAAACGTCTGGAAAAAAACCTGTAAAATAACAATTTCCCTTCAGCTGCCATATAGTAATACCTGAAAGTAACATTAGTATGTAGCTTGCATATAAACAAAATCTTTGTTTTGGCATGGTGGGACAGTGAGCCCTTTCCTAACACACACACACACACACAAGCACTCCTGGACATTATTTCTTCCTGTTAGGAGACCTGGAGATACTATTACATCTGGAAACTAATATCCTGCTTGTACAACAGTACAGTTCAGCACTAACCTTCGTGGCTCCTGTGACCTGTCTGCCTGCCCTGTCACATCTCAGTGAGTTCTTCCCGCGCTGCAGTTCAACTTCAAGCTGTATGGGGTGAGACACCCCTCCCCCCTCCACAGGCTCATGTGTAAAATACACTGACTTTACAGCATCAGCCTGCCTTTCCACCTCTGCTCAGCTGCTAGCTAAGCATAAGATCGGATGTGAATGTGTTTCTAAATATACAGCATTTACCGGTATATATTCAGCAGTTAGCAAATACCTCAGCACTCAGCCCAAACAGACAGAGTAACCCCCATTGCTTGCACTTTTTCATAAGATAATGAATTACAGTTCACTAACTTCACTAGCTTCTTTAACTATTTATACTGGAGGTACCGGGTGAGTTATGGCATCCAGTGGTGACCTAAGCCCCAAGCTTGTCCGCTCCTAGCCCATTATCCAGCCTCCTGTCAAGCCTCCGTAACAGAGTGTGTGTTGTTAGTGGGAGGCAAAGGAGAAATCCATGATCCTCCATCCAACACTGTATGAGTTCAGAGTCCTCCTCATAAGTGCACTTTCAAACCGCTACGTGCCTCTACAGCCTCTTGAAACCCTGCTGCGGTGCAGGAACCAACCTGGTGGTTAACACTGCTGGAGCCTGGAGGCCTGTGGCTGCGTGCGTGGGGGTGGGTGTACTGGAGGGGGCAGTGTTGGTTGGTCGAGAAGGGGCAGTGGGGGGTGTGCCATACGATGCGCTGCGCTGTGTGCACGCCGGGCTTAGCCAAAAGTAAAAATAAACAGGATTCAGGGTCAGGGAGGGACATAACGTTAAGGGAACACCACAGAACATAAAGTAAAAAAATAAATAAAAAATCAGGCTGCTCTAAATTGCGCCCTCCTGCTGAGGCGCCCTAAGGCAATTGCCTAAGTCGCCTTATACATTCCGCCGGCCCTGGCCGCACCATAAAAATAACTCTGGTATTGAGAGTTCACAGAATGGCTGTGTTAGGCTCCAAAAAAGGAGCGTAGAGCATTTTTAACGCAGCTTCAACTCTCGATACCAGAGTTGCTTACGGACGCGGCCAGCCTCAAAAACGTGCTCGTGCACGATTCCCCCATAGGAAACCATGGGGCTGTTTGAGCTGAAAAAAAACCTAACACCTGCAAAAAAGCCGCGTTCAGCTCCTAACGCAGCCCCATTGTTTGCTATGGGGGAACACTTCCTACGTCTGCACCTAACACTCTAACATGTACCCCGAGTCTAAACACCCCTAACCTTACACTTATTAACCCCTAATCTGCCGCCCCCGCTATCGCTGACCACTGCATATTATTTTTAACCCCTAATCTGCCGCTCCATAAACCGACGCTACTTACATTATCCTTATGTACCCCTAATCTGCTGCCCCTAACACCGCCGACCCCTATATTATATTTATTAACCCCTAATCTGCCCCCCACAACGTCGCCTCCACCTGCCTACACTTATTAACCCCTAATCTGCCGAGCGGACCTGAGCGCTACTATAATAAAGTTATTAACCCCTAATCCGCCTCACTAACCCTATAATAAATAGTATTAACCCCTAATCTGCCCTCCCTAACATCGCCGACACCTAACTTCAATTATTAACCCCTAATCTGACAACCGGAGCTCACCGCTATTCTAATAAATGGATTAACCCCTAAAGCTAAGTCTAACCCTAACACTAACACCCCCCTAAATTAAATATAATTTTAATCTAACGAAATTAATTAACTCTTATTAAATAAATTATTCCTATTTAAAGCTAAATACTTACCTGTAAAATAAACCCTAATATAGCTACAATATAAATTATAATTACATTGTAGCTATTTTAGGATTAATATTTATTTTACAGGCAACTTTGTAATTATTTTAACCAGGTACAATAGCTATTAAATAGTTAAGAACTATTTAATAGCTACCTAGTTAAAATAATTACAAAATTACCTGTAAAATAAATCCTAACCTAAGTTACAATTAAACCTAACACTATACTATCATTAAATTAATTAAATAAAATATCTACAATTACATACAATTAAACCTAACACTACACTATCAATACATTAATTAAATACAATATCTACAAATAACTACAATGAAATAAACTAACTAAAGTACAAAAAATAAAAAATAACTAAGTTACAAAAAATAAAAAAATACTTACAAACATAAGAAAAATATTACAACAATTTTAAACTAATTACACCTACTCTAAGCCCCCTAATAAAATAACAAAGCCCCCCAAAATAACAAAATTCCCTACCCTATTCTAAATTACCAAAGTTCAAAGCTCTTTTACCTTACCAGCCCTGAATAGGGCCCTTTGCGGGGCATGCCCCAAGAAGTTCAGCTCTTTTGCCTGTAAAAAAAAACATACAATACCCCCCCCCCAACATTACAACCCACCACCCACATACCCCTAATCTAACCCAAACCCCCCTTAAATAAACCTAACACTAAGCCCCTGAAGATCATCCTACCTTGTCTTCACCTCACCAGGTATCACCGATCCGTCCTGGCTCCAAAATCTTCATCCAACCCAAGCGGGGGCTGGCGATCCATCATCCGGTGCTGAAGAGGTCCAGAAGAGGCTCCAAAGTCTTCATCCTATCCGGGAAGAAGAGGCGATCCGGACCGGCAACCATCTTGATCAAAGCGACATCTTCTATCTTCATCCGATGACGACCGGCTCCATCCTGAAGACCTCCGACGCGGACCCATCTTCATCCGGCGACGTCCAACTGAAGAATGAAGGTTCCTTTAAGGGACGTCATCCAAGATGGCGTCCCTCGAATTCCGATTGGCTGATAGGATTCTATCAGCCAATCGGAATTAAGGTAGGAATATTCTGATTGGCTGATGGAATCAGCCAATCAGAATCAAGTTCAATCCGATTGGCTGATCCAATCAGCCAATCAGATTGAGCTCGCATTCTATTGGCTGATCGGAACAGCCAATAGAATGCGAGCTCAATCTGATTGGCTGATTGGATCAGCCAATCGGATTGAACTTGATTCTGATTGGCTGATTCCATCAGCCGATCAGAATATTCCTACCTTAATTCCGATTGGCTGATAGAATCCTATCAGCCAATTGGAATTCGAGGGACGCCATCTTGGATGACGTCCCTTAAAGGAACCTTCATTCTTCAGTTGGACGTCGCCGGATGAAGATGGGTCCGCGTCGGAGGTCTTCAGGATGGAGCCGGTCGTCATCGGATGAAGATAGAAGATGCCGCTTGGATCAAGATGGTTGCCGGTCCGGATCGCCTCTTCTTCCCGGATAGGATGAAGACTTTGGAGTCTCTTCTGGACCTCTTCAGCACTGGATGATGGATCGCCAGCCCCCGCTTGGGTTGGATGAAGATTTTGGAGCCAGGACGGATCGGTGATATCTGGTGAGGTGAAGACAAGGTAGGAAGATCTTCAGGGGCTTAGTGTTAGGTTTATTTAAGGGGGGTTTGGGTTAGATTAGGGGTATGTGGGTGGTGGGTTGTAATGTTGGGGGGGGGTATTGTATGTTTTTTTACAGGCAAAAGAGCTGAACTTCTTGGGGCATGCCCCGCAAAGGGCCCTGTTCAGGGCTGGTAAGGTAAAAGAGCTTTGAACTTTGGTAATTTAGAATAGGGTAGGGCATTTTGTTATTTTGGGGGTCTTTGTTATTTTATTAGGGGGCTTAGAGTAGGTGTAATTAGTTTAAAATTGTTGTAATATTTTTCTTATGTTTGTAATTATTTTTTTATTTTTTGTAACTTAGTTCTTTTTTATTTTTTGTACTTTAGTTAGTTTATTTCATTGTAGTTATTTGTAGATATTGTATTTAATTAATGTATTAATAGTGTAGTGTTAGGTTTAATTGTAGGTAATTGTAGGTATTTTATTTAATTAATTTAATGATAGTATAGTGTTAGGTTTAATTGTAACTTAGGTTAGGATTTATTTTACAGGTAATTTTGTAATTATTTTAACTAGGTAGCTATTAAATAGTTCTTAACTATTTAATAGCAATTGTACCTGGTTAAAATAATTACAAAGTTGCCTGTAAAATAAATATTAATCCTAAAATAGCTACAATGTAATTATAATTTATATTGTAGCTATATTAGGATTTATTTTACAGGTAAGTATTTAGCTTTAAATAGGAATAATTTATTTAATAAGAGTTAATTAATTTCGTTAGATTAAAATTATATTTAATTTAGGGGGGTGTTAGTGTTAGGGTTAGACTTAGCTTTAGGGGTTAATACATTTATTAGAATAGCGGTGAGCTCCGGTCGGCAGATTAGGGGTTAATAATTGAAGTTAGGTGTCGGCGATGTTAGGGAGGGCAGATTAGGGGTTAATACTATTTATTATAGGGTTAGTGAGGCGGATTAGGGGTTAATAACTTTATTATAGTAGCGCTCAGGTCCGCTCGGCAGATTAGGGGTTAATAAGTGTAGGCAGGTGGAGGCGACGTTGAGGGGGGCAGATTAGGGGTTAATAAATATAATATAAGGGTCGGCGGTGTTAGGGGCAGCAGATTAGGGGTACATAAGGATAACGTAGGTGGCGGTCGGCAGATTAGGGGTTAAAAAAATTTAATCGAGTGGCGGCGATGTGGGGGGACCTCGGTTTAGGGGTACATAGGTAGTTTATGGGTGTTAGTGTACTTTAGAGTACAGTAGTTAAGAGCTTTATGAACCGGCGTTAGCCCAGAAAGCTCTTAACTCCTGACTTTTTTCTGCGGCTGGAGTTTGGTCGTTAGATTTCTAACGCTCACTTCAGACACGACTCTAAATACCGGAGTTAGAAAGATCCCATTGAAAAGATAGGATACGCAATTGACGTAAGGGGTGATTTGCGGTATGGAAAAGTCGCGGCTGAAAAGTGAGCGTTAGACCCTTTTTTGAGTGACTCCAAATACTGGCGGTAGCCTAAAACCAGCGTTAGGAGCCTCTAACGCTGGTTTTCACGGCTACCGCCAAACTCTAAATCTAGCCGTCAGAAAATTAGAATATTACATGCAATCAATAAAACAAGGATTGTACATAGAACAATATCGGACCTCTGAAAAGTATAAGCATGCATACTGTATGTAGTCAGTACTTGGTTTGGGCCCCTTTTGCAGCAATTACTGCCTCAATGAGGCGTGGCATGGAAGCTATCAGCCTGTGGCACTGCTGAGGTGTTAAGGATGCTTCAATATCGGCCTTCAGCTCTTCTGCATTGTTCGGTCTCATGTCTCTCATCTTTCTCTTGGCAATGCCCCATCGATTCTCTATAGGGTTCAGCTCAGGCGAGTTTGCTGGCCAATCAAGCACAGTAATCCCACGGTCATTGAACCAGGTTTTCGTGCTTTTGGCAGTGTGGGCAGGTGCCAATACCTGCTAGAAAATGAAGTCAGCATTCCCATAGAGCTCGTCTGCGGAAGGAAGCATGAAGTGCTCTAAAATCTCCTGGTAGACGGCTGTGTTGACCCTGGACTTAATAAAGCACAGTGGACCAACACCAGCAGATGACATGGCTCCCCAAATCAACACAGATTGTGGAAACTTCACACTGGACTTCAAGCATCTTGCAGTGTGTGCCTCTCCATTCTTCCTCCATACTCTGGGTCCTTGGTTTCCAAATGAGAGGCAAAATTTGCTCTCATCAGAAAAGAGGACTTTGGACCACTGAGCAACAGACCAGGTCTGTTTTTCTTTAGCCCAGGTAAGACGCTTCTGACATTGTTTGTTGTTCAGGAGCGGCTTGACAAGAGGAATACAACATTTGAAGCCCATGTCCAGGATCTGTCTGTGTGTGGTGGCTCTCGTGAAAGTCTCCAACACTTTTGAATGGCCTTTTCCTGACAATCCTCTCCAGACTGCGGTCATCCCTGCTGCTTGTGCACCTTTCCCCTCCACACTTATCCCTTCTACATAACTTTCTGTTACGGTTACCCTTAGTCTCGCTGAGAGATGGACCGCTTAGTAGCCTGGATTCCTATTGCTGAAGAGGGGAGAAACTGCTTTCCATAGTATTCTATATGAGTCTCGCAAATGTAGAATAATCCCCCTTAGCTGTAGTACAGCTAGGATACCCTTCTGCCCACAAAAACGAGTCAACGCTGCGATTGAGGGACAACCAAGAACTGAGGACTGGGATGCCCAGCCTGCTTTTTATTTAGGTTACATGCACACAGGGCACTCCCAGGGGGGGAAGCATAAAATCCCCCATCACACATTTAGACAAAGCCCTTGGACAGGCCACCGCAGATAACAAGTACACACAAGAAAACAATTGAGTCCTTCTTATCACCTAGCAGTGAATGCTTATCACAAACTTAATTACAGTACACAATATGCTAGGAAACCTGCCTCAGAAAATAGTTTTCTCAAAACTGAACAGAGTTAACCCTTTATGAAATGATACTTGTTACAGTTTTCTTGGAGCCCTTCTTAGGCGCTGGCTTGGCTGGTTCAGGCATTGCTGCTGGGAAATAAGTTTCTTCACAACAAAATAACTAATGCTTCTGTAACAGTGCTCCCTTTCTGTGGAACACTCTGGCAGACACGGTCTGACCCCTTTTCGGGGCAGACTAAGGCTGTCCAGACCGCTGGTTATGCGGGGCTGAGGTCGGTTTGTCTGGACAACCCGTCGGTGTTGCCATTCTGTTTCCCAGGTCTGTAAGTAATGGTGAAATTGAAGGGTTGCAACTATAAACTCCAACGTAATAGCCTGCCATTATCTCCAGAGACCCGGTTCAGCCACACCAACGGGTTATGGTCGGTGACCAGAGTGAACTCCTGCCCATATAAATAGGGAGTCAATTTCTTTAATGCCCACACCAAAGCCAAACACTCCTTTTCGACCGCTGCATAGCTGACTTCGCGGGGCAGGAGCTTCCGGCTGATGTAGGCAACTGGATGCTCCCCTCCATCTTCGCCTACTTGGCTGAGGACGGCTCCCAGCCCGAACATGGAAGCATCTGTATGGACGATAAAACGTTTGTTAAGGGCTGGAGCCGCCAAGACAGGAGCGTTAATTAGAGCATTTTTGAGAGCCTGGAAAGCCGTTTCACAGTGGGGAGACCACAGGACCTGTCGAGGTAAGTTCTTCTTGGTCAAGTCAGTCAGGGGTTTGGCAAGTGTGCTGTAGTCTGGTACGAACCGTCTATAGTACCCTGCCGTGCCCAGGAAGGCTAGGACCTGAGTCTTAGTGATGGGGGTGGGCCAATTGGCGACAGCTTCTATCTTGGCCGGCTCTGGTCGCTGCTTTCCACACCCCACCCGGTGACCCAGGTACTGTACCTCGGCCATCCCAAAGTGGCATTTTTCTGGCTTCAGAGTCAGGCCAGCAGCCCGGATCTGATCCAGAACCATTCCTATGTGAGCTAAGTGGTCCTCCCATGACTCACTGTGGATCGCTATGTCGTCCAGGTAGGCGCAAGCAAAACTCTGGAAGCCATCCAGGAGCCTATCCACCAAGCGCTGGAATGTAGCTGGGGCATTCTTCATCCCAAACGGCATTACCCTAAACTGATATAAGCCGAATGGGGTGACGAATGCCGACTTGGGGATAGCCTCCGGGGCCAGGGGAATCTGCCAGTAACCTTTGCAGAGGTCAATAGTGGTCAGGTAATTTCCCCTGGCTATACGATCGAGTAGCTCGTCTACCCTGGGCATAGGGTAAGCGTCCGTCACGGTCTTTTCATTGAGCCTCCGATAGTCTACGCAGAACCGGGTGGTCCCATCTTTCTTGGGCACCAAGACAACTGGGGAGGCCCAGGGACTATCGGAGGGCTCAATTACCCTGAGTTGGAGCATCTCATCGATCTCCTTCTTCATTCCTATCCTAACTGCTTCGGGGATTCGGTACGGAGCCTGGCGCAAGGGAGCTTGTCCCGGAGTATCTACCTGGTGGGTGGTTAAAGTAGTGTACCCTGGCTTCGGGGAGAAGGTGAGGTGTTTGGACTGTAGGAGTTGGTTGAGCTGCTCCCTTTCAGTGGGGCTAAGTCGGTCTCCTATCTGAACCTGAGCCACTATACCTGTGGGGAGACTTTTTTCTAATAGGTCTGGAATGGGTAGACTGTCGGGGCCTTCCTGAGGGGAACAACATACGGCCGTCACGTTCTCTGGTCGCTCAAAATATTCCTTGAGCATGTTTACATGGAATGTCTTTCTAAGATTGTTGTCGTGGCAGCTAGCTATCACATAAGTGGTGTCTCCCCTTTTCTCTACGATCTGGTAGGGGCCCTGCCAGGACGCCTGCAATTTGTCTGTCTTCACCGGCTTAAGTACTAACACCTTTTGTCCTATGGTAAAGATTCTCTTTCGGGCCCCCCGATCGTACCATACTTTCTGTCTTCTCTGGGCCGACTGGAGATTAGCCCGCACGGATTTGGCTAATTGCTCCATTCGGTCCCTGAGTTCCAGCACGTATGGCACAATGGGGACACTGTCAGTCTCCATCTCTCCCTCCCAGTGCTCCCGGATCAGGTTTAGGGGTCCCCGTACCTTTCTTCCGTAGAGCAACTCGAAGGGAGAGAACCCTGTCGTTTCCTGGGGCACCTCCCGATAAGCAAAAAGGAGGTGCGGCAGGAAGCGTTCCCAGTCTCGGTATTCCTGAGTGAACGTCTTGAGCATTTGCTTGAGGGTCCCATTGAACCTCTCACACAGCCCGTTCGTCTGGGGGTGGTATGGGGAGCTCAGGAGGGACTTAATTTTGCAAACCTGCCAGAGTTGTTGGGTCAATTCAGCCGTAAATTGGGTGCCTCGGTCGGATAGGATTTCTTTTGGAAATCCTACCCGGGAGAACACCTGTACTAGTGCATTCGCTACCGTATCCGCTTGTATGTTGGATAGGGCGACAGCCTCTGGGTACCTGGTAGCGTAGTCCACTACGGTAAGAATGTAGCGCTTACCGGAGGGACTAGGGGTAGCCAGTGGTCCCACTAGGTCAATAGCAACCCGGCTGAAGGGTTCCTCTACAATGGGCATATTTACTAGATGGGCTTTAGGGTGATCGCCTCGCCTTCCTACTCGTTGACACACATCGCAGGTGTTACAGTAAGTTCTAACGTCAGCGTGTACCCCTGGCCAAAAGAACGTGTGAGTAATGCGGTGTAGGGTACGGGTTACAGCTAGGTGGCCTGCTAAGGGGATGTCGTGGCCTATCTTGAGGATTTCTTGACGGTATTTGTGGGGCACTACCAGCTGTCGCCTACGCTGTCCCCTTTTCTCTGTCCAGCGGTATAGTTTCCCTTTTTCCCATAAGAATGTTTCATTATCTGCCCCGCCCCCTCCGGTCTCTGCTCGTTCCCGGTACTTTTGTAAGGTCGGGTCAGTCTTAGACTCTGTCTCGAAAGCATCTGGGGTGTCCCAGGGTATGGGGCCTAACATGTCAGGCAAGGTCGGGGTAGGTCTTACCTGTGTCTCCCGCACTGGTGAGAGTTCTCGCTCCGTCCGGGCTTGGGCCCGTGTAGTCACTGGGTCCGCCTCGTTGTTGCATACTGGAGCATAGGCAGAAGTCATGGGGCCCAAATCATTGCCCAGTAGTACTTCGGCAGGTAAATTATCCATTATGCCCACGTTCACAGCCCCCTTTCCCGCTCCCCAATCAAGATGCACTTTAGCTGTTGGAATTTTGTACACATCCCCCCCCGCCACTCTAACGGCCACAGTCTGTCCAGATCGCTTGTGCTCCGGCACCAAATGACTCTGTACCAGCGTGATAGTAGCCCCTGTGTCTCTCAATCCCTCGGTAGATCGCCCCTCGAGCCATACCTTCTGCCGATGGTGCTGGCGGTTATCTGAGGCAGCATATACAGGGTCCGCCTCGTGAAGCGGCCCCAAATATTCCTCCATAGGGGCCTCTTGGTTAACACAGAGGGTCCGGGCCGGACGATATGCCCCAGAGGGGTAATTGTAATTCCTGGGTGTCTGGTGCGTATTAAGGGGGCAGCTAGCCATGAAATGCCCTGGTTGCTTGCATCGGTGGCAAGTCGGTCTGGGACGCTCAGAGCTGTTATTGGGTGGTCCTGAGTGTCGGGCGGGCCCTGCGGGCACTGGGGCTCGGAATTCAGCACGAGGGGGTGCACGGTAAACCTCTCTGGGTTCGTGAAGACGGGAGTCATAATGTTCATTGGCCAATTTGGCTGCTTCTTCTAAGGTAGAAGGTCGCCTGTCTCGCAGCCATTCCTTCCCTTGCTGTTCCATGCCATTATAAAAATGTTCTAAGAGAAACAATTGTAAAATTTCCTCACCAGTCACCGCTTTACTTCCGCTCATCCAGTGATTTGCCGCTCTCCGCATTCGGTGCGCCCATTCCATATGGGTATCGTTAGGCTTCTTTTTCGTGCCCCGAAACTGTCGGCGATACGCGTCCGGAGTTACTGCGTACCGTCGCAACAGTGTCTCCTTAACTAGCTCATACTGTGTCACTTCCTCAGCACCCAGAGTACGAAAGGCTTCCAGGGCTCGCCCGGATAGTTTCCCAGACAATATCGTGGGCCACTCCCTGTTGGGAATCTGGTGCAGGGCACATTGCCTTTCGAAGTCCGCCAAATATTCATCAATCCCTGTCTCGCTCTCTAGGAACGGTCGAAATGCCGCATAGGGTATCTTGGGCCTCCCAGCATTTTCGACAGGGATGATTACCTGCGGGGCTTCAGCATTGTGGTGTGCGTTCGCTAGGTTGAGTTTGTGGGCTCGAGTCTCTCGTATATCCTTGTCCGCTTCCGCCATCAACTGCTGTACCAATTCCATGGAGGGGTTCGGCCCGTACAGTGAGAGCCTCTCCCGAACAATCCTGGTTTTTTCGTCACTAATCGTGGTCGGTGTTTCCGCCATTGTGAAGCTCTGATCCAGTTCGGTCAATTCTGCGATCAGCTCTCTCCTCGGCCGGTTGCTGGCGTACCCCCCTCTGCTTTCAAGTAAATCCTTTAGGGTTGTACGCTTCAATTTTTCGTAAGCGCTCTCCATCCGTTCTGTACCTCTCCTAGGAAATCCAGGAAAAATCCCACCTCTGCCGCCAAATGTTACGGTTACCCTTAGTCTCGCTGAGAGATGGACCGCTTAGTAGCCTGGATTCCTATTGCTGAAGAGGGGAGAAACTGCTTTCCATAGTATTCTATATGAGTCTCGCAAATGTAGAATAATCCCCCTTAGCTGTAGTACAGCTAGGATACCCTTCTGCCCACAAAAACGAGTCAACGCTGCGATTGAGGGACAACCAAGAACTGAGGACTGGGATGCCCAGCCTGCTTTTTATTTAGGTTACATGCACACAGGGCACTCCCAGGGGGGGAAGCATAAAATCCCCCATCACACATTTAGACAAAGCCCTTGGACAGGCCACCGCAGATAACAAGTACACACAAGAAAACAATTGAGTCCTTCTTATCATCTAGCAGTGAATGCTTATCACAAACTTAATTACAGTACACAATATGCTAGGAAACCTGCCTCAGAAAATAGTTTTCTCAAAACTGAACAGAGTTAACCCTTTATGAAATGATACTTGTTACAGTTTTCTTGGAGCCCTTCTTAGGCGCTGGCTTGGCTGGTTCAGGCATTGCTGCTGGGAAATAAGTTTCTTCACAACAAAATAACTAATGCTTCTGTAACACTTTCTATTAATGTGCTTTGATACAGCACTTTGGGAACATCCAACTTCTTTTGCAATTACCTTTTGAGGCTGTCCCTCCTTATGGACGGTGTCAATGATGGTTTTCTGCACAACTGTCAGGTCAGCAGTCTTTCCCATGATTGTGATTCCTACTGAACCAGACTGAGAGACCATTTAAAGGCTCAGGAACCCTTTGCAGGTGTTATGGCTTAATTAGCTGATTAGAGTGGGACACTTTAAACCTAGAATATTGCAGCTTTTCACAATATTCTAATTTTCTGAGATTGTGGATTTGGGGTTTTCATGAGCTGTAAGCCATTATCATCACAATGATGACAAATCACGGCTTGAACTATCTTGCTTTGCATGTAATGAGTCTATCTCATATATTAGATTCACCTTTTAAGTTATATTAGTGAAATAAATGAACTTTTGCACGATATTCTAATTTTTCGAGTTTCACCTGTATAGGTGATCCAAGGTTACAGATATATGCATGTGTGTGTGTGTAATATTGAGCTTGTGGTATACAGAGCATTGTGTGTAATATACAGGTTATCTGAGGCTATAGAAATATGTATGTGTGTGTGTAATACAGAGCTTGTGTTATACAGAGCATTGTGTGTAATATACAGGTTATCTGAGGCTACATATATATGTATGTGTGTTGTGTAATACTGAGTTTGTGTTATACAGAGCATTGTGTGTCATATACAGGTGATCTGAGGCTACAGATATGTTTGTGTGTGTGTAATACTGAGCTTGTGTTATACAGAGCATTGTGTGTAATATACAGGTGATCTGAGGCTGAAGATATATGTGTGTGTTGTGTTGTGTTATACGAAACATTGTGTGCAATATACAGGTGATTTGAGGCTGCAGATATATACATGTATTTCTCTTGTTGTGTTGTGTAATACTGAGCTTGTTTTATACAGAGCATTGTGTGTAATATACAGGTGATATGAGGCTGCAGATATATGTGTATGTGTTGTGTTGTGTAATAGAGCAGAGCTTGCTGTGAGGTACCGAGCACACAAATCATTATGACGGGTGCCAATTTCATGCAGGTAGGCTGCTTCATTGAGATATTAGATTATCTAACACAAAATAATTTATTGTTCGCACACAGCTTTATTGGTAACAAGTCACACATTTCAGCATCTCCTACACATGTGCAAAGTGTTCATTTTAGGACATTCTTGCTCCATCCTCTAAAACTCCCTTCTCTGTTTTTTAAAACTCCCTGCTCCCTTCTCTTAACTCCCTCCTTCCTCTTCCCTCCAGTAAACCTGCCACCTTTCTGCACTCTTCTCCTTGTTCCTTGTTGCCTCCTTCCTGCCCCATGCTTCATCATATGTCTTCCCATCTCTGTGCTGCCTCCTCTATCCTTGCTGCTCCGTGCTCCCTCCTCTGTCCTTGCTGCTTCTTGCTGCCTTCTCTGTCTTCCATTCTCCATGCTGCCTCCTCTGTCCTCCCTGCTCCATACTGAATCCTCTGACCTCTCGTCTTCATGCTGCCTCTTCTATCCTCCCGGCTCTGTCCTCCCTGCTCTATCTTCTGTCCTCTCTGCTCTATCATCTGTCCTCCCTGCTCTATCCTCTGTCCTCCCTGCTCTATCCTCTGTCCTCCCTGCTCTATCCTCTGTCCTCCCTGCTCTATCCTCTGTCCTCCCTGCTCTATCCTCCCTGCTATATCCTCTGTCCTCCCTTCTCTATATGCTGTCCTCCATGCTCCATGCTGACTCTTTTGTCCTGCCTTCTCTATGCTGCCTCTTCTGTCCTCCCTGTTCTATCCTATGTCCTCCCTGTTGCCTCCTCTTTCCTCTGTTCTGTGTGCTGCATCCTCTGTACTCCCTGCTCTATCCTCTGTACTCCCTGATATATCCCCTTGTTACAGAAGCATTAGTTATTTTGTTGTGAAGAGCTTATTTCCCAGCAGCAATGCCTGAACCAGCAAGCCAGCGCCTAAGAAGGGCTCCAAGAAAACCGTAACAAGTATCATTTCATAAAGAGTTAACTCTTTTTTTTTCAGCTTTTAGAAACTATTGTCTAATCACCTCTGGAGCCAGACTGCTAATTGATAAGATGAACTTGTAAACTTGTTATCTTAAGTACTGTAATCCTATTGTGGCCTGTCAAAGGACAGTGCTCTCTATCTAAATGTGTGATGGGGGATTTTGTGCTTCCCCCCCCTCTCCCCCTGGGAGTGCCCTGTGTGCAGGTAACCTTAATAAAAAGCAGGCTGGGCATCCCAGTCCTGAGTTCTTGTTTGACCCTCAATCGCAGCGTTGACTCGTTTTTGTGGGCAGAAGGGTATCCTAGCTGTACTGCAGCTAAGGGAGATTATTCTATATTTGCGAGACTCATATAGAATACTATGGAAAGCAGCTTCTCCCCTCTTTAGCAATAGGGATCCAGGCTACTAAGCGGTCCATCTCTCAGCGAGACTAAGGGTAACCGTAACATTTGGCGGCAGCGGCGGGATTTTCCTCTGACCTCCTTGGTCCATCATCTATCCATCTTGCTGCCTTCTCTGTCCTCCCTTCTGTGTGCTGCCTCCTCTGTACTCCCTGATCTAACCTCTGTCCTCCCTGCATTATCCTCTATCCTCCTTGCTTTATCCTCTGTCCTCCCTGTTATATCCTCTGTCCTCCCTGTTCTATCCTCTCTATCTTGGTCTATTCTCCGTACTCCCTGTTCTATCCTCTGTCCTCCCTGTTCTATCCTCTGTATTCCCTGATCTATCCTCTGTCCTCCCTGCTCTATCCTCTGCCCTCCCTGCTCTATCCTCTGCCCTCCCTGCTCTATCCTCTGTCCTCCCTGCTCTAGCCTCTGTCCTCCCTGGTCTATCCTCTGTCCTCCCTGCTCTATCCTCTGTCCTCCCTGCTCTAGCCTCTGTACTCCCTGCTCTATCCTCTGTCCTCCCTGGTCTATCCTCTGTCCTCCCTGCTCTATCCTCTGCCCTCCCTGCTCTATCCTCTGTCCTTCCTGCTCTATCTTCTTTATTCCCCGCTCTATCCTCTGTTCTCCCTGCTCTATCCTCTGTCCTCCCTGCTCTAGCCTCTGTCCTCCCTGCTCTAGCCTCTGTCCTCCCTGCTCTATCCTCTGTCCTCCCTGCTCTATCCTCTGTCCTCCCTGGTCTATCCTCTGTCCTCCCTGCTCTATCCTCTGTCCTCCCTGCTCTATCCTCTGTCCTCCATGCTCTATCCTCTGTCCTCCCTGCTCTATCCTCTGTCCTCCCTGCTCTATCCTCTGTACTCCCTGCTCTATCCTCTGTCATCCTTGCTCTATCCTCTGTCCTCCCTGCTCTATCCTCTGTCCTCCCTGCTCTATCCTCTGTCCTCCCTGCTCTAGCCTCTGTACTCCCTGCTCTATCTTCTGTCCTCCCTGCTCTATCCTCTGTCCTCCCTGCTTTATCCTCTGTACTCCCTGCTCTATCCTCTGTCCTCCCTGCTCTATCCTCTGTACTCTCTGCTCTATCCTCTTTACTCCCTGCTCTATCCTCTGTCCTCCCTGCTCTATCCTCTGTCCTCCCTGCTCTATCCTCTGTCCTCCATGCTCTATCCTCTGTCCTCCATGCTCTATCCTCTGTCCTCCCTGCTCTATCCTCTGACCTCCATGCTCTATCCTCTGTTCCCTCTGCTCTATCCTCTGTCCTCCCTGCTCTATCCTCTGTCCTCCCCGCTCTATCCTCTGTCCTCCCTGCTCTATCCTCTGTTCTCCCTGCTCTATCCTCTGTCCTCCCTGCTCTAGCCTCTGTCCTCCCTGCTCTATCCTCTGTCCTCCCTGCTCTATCCTCTGTCCTCCATGGTCTATCCTCTGTCCTCCCTGGTCTATCCTCTGTCCTCCCTGCTCTATCCTCTGTCCTCCATGCTCTATCCTCTGTCCTCCCTGCTCTATCCTCTGTCCTCCCTGCTCTATCCTCTGTCCTCCCTGCTCTATCCTCTGTCCTCCCTGCTCTATCCTCTGTCCTCCATGCTCGATCCTCTGTCCTCCCTGCTCTATCCTCTGTCCTCCCTGCTCTATCCTCTGTCCTCCATGCTCTATCCTCTGTCCTCCATGCTCTATCCTCTGTCCTCCCTGCTCTATCCTCTGACCTCCATGCTCTATCCTCTGTTCCCTCTGCTCTATCCTCTGTCCTCCCTGCTCTATCCTCTGTCCTCCCCGCTCTATCCTCTGTCCTCCCTGCTCTATCCTCTGTTCTCCCTGCTCTATCCTCTGTCCTCCCTGCTCTAGCCTCTGTCCTCCCTGCTCTATCCTCTGTCCTCCCTGATCTAACCTCTGTCCTCCCTGGTCTATCCTCTGTCCTCCCTGGTCTATCCTCTGTCCTCCCTGCTCTATCCTCTGTCCTCCCTGCTCTATCCTCTGTCCTCCATGCTCTATCCTCTGTCCTCCCTGCTCTATCCTCTGTCCTCCATGCTCTATCCTCTGTCCTCCCTGCTCTATCCTCTGTCCTCCCTGCTCTATCCTCTGTCCTCCCTGCTCTATCCTCTGTCCTCCCTGCTCTATCCTCTGTACTCCCTGCTCTATCCTCTGTCCTCCCTGATCTATCCTCTGTACTCTCTGCTCTATCCTCTGTACTCCCTGCTCTATCCTCTGTCCTCCCTGCTCTATCCTCTGTCCTCCCTGCTCTATCCTCTTTCCTCCATGCTCTATCCTCTGTCCTCCATGCTCTATCCTCTGTACTCCCTGCTCTATCCTCTGTCCTCCCTGCTCTATCCTCTGTTCTCCCTGCTCTATCCTCTGTCCTCCCTGCTCTATCCTCTGTCCTCCATGCTCTATCCTCTGTCCTCCCTGCTCTATCCTCTGTCCTCCCTGCTCTATCCTCTGTCCTCCCTGCTCTATCCTCTGTCCTCCATGCTCTATCCTCTGTCCTCCCTGCTCTATCCTCTGTCCTCCATGCTCTATCCTCTGTACTCCCTGCTCTATCCTCTGTCCTCCCTGCTCTATCCTCTGTACTCCCCGCTCTATCCTCTGACCTCCATGCTCTATCCTCTGTTCCCTCTGCTCTATCCTCTGTCCTCGATGCTCTATCCTCTGTCCTCCCTGCTCTATCCTCTGACCTCCCTGCTCTATCCTCTGTTCCCTCTGCTCTATCCTCTGTCCTCCCTGCTCTATCCTCTGTCCTCCCTGCTCTATCCTCTGTCATCCCTGCTCTATCCTCTGACCTCCTTGCTCTATCCTCTGTCCTACCTGCTCTATCCTCTGTCCTCCCTGGTCTATCCTCTGTCCTCCCTGCTCTATCCTCTGCCCTCCCTGCTCTATCCTCTGTCCTTCCTGCTCTATCTTCTGTATTCCCCGCTCTATCCTCTGTTCTCCCTGCTCTATCCTCTGTCCTCCCTGCTCTAGCCTCTGTCCTACCTGCTCTAGCCTCTGTCCTCCCTGCTCTATCCTCTGTCCTCCCTGGTCTATCCTCTGTCCTCCCTGGTCTATCCTCTGTCCTCCCTGCTCTATCCTCTGTCCTCCCTGCTCTATCCTCTGTCCTCCATGCTCTATCCTCTGTCCTCCCTGCTCTATCCTCTGTCCTCCCTGCTCTATCCTCTGTACTCCCTGCTCTATCCTCTGTCATCCTTGCTCTATCCTCTGTCCTCCCTGCTCTATCCTCTGTCCTCCCTGCTCTATCCTCTGTCCTCCCTGCTCTAGCCTCTGTACTCCCTGCTCTATCTTCTGTCCTCCCTGCTCTATCCTCTGTCCTCCCTGCTTTATCCTCTGTACTCCCTGCTCTATCCTCTGTCCTCCCTGCTCTATCCTCTGTACTCTCTGCTCTATCCTCTTTACTCCCTGCTCTATCCTCTGTCCTCCCTGCTCTATCCTCTGTCCTCCCTGCTCTATCCTCTGTCCTCCATGCTCTATCCTCTGTCCTCCATGCTCTATCCTCTGTCCTCCCTGCTCTATCCTCTGACCTCCATGCTCTATCCTCTGTTCCCTCTGCTCTATCCTCTGTCCTCCCTGCTCTATCCTCTGTCCTCCCCGCTCTATCCTCTGTCCTCCCTGCTCTATCCTCTGTCCTCCCTGCTCTATCCTCTGTCCTCCCTGCTCTAGCCTCTGTCCTCCCTGCTCTATCCTCTGTCCTCCCTGATCTAACCTCTGTCCTCCCTGGTCTATCCTCTGTCCTCCCTGGTCTATCCTCTGTCCTCCCTGCTCTATCCTCTGTCCTCCCTGCTCTATCCTCTGTCCTCCATGCTCTATCCTCTGTCCTCCCTGCTCTATCCTCTGTCCTCCATGCTCTATCCTCTGTCCTCCCTGCTCTATCCTCTGTCCTCCCTGCTCTATCCTCTGTCCTCCCTGCTCTATCCTCTGTCCTCCCTGCTCTATCCTCTGTACTCCCTGCTCTATCCTCTGTCCTCCCTGATCTATCCTCTGTACTCTCTGCTCTATTCTCTGTACTCCCTGCTCTATCCTCTGTCCTCCCTGCTCTATCCTCTGTCCTCCCTGCTCTATCCTCTGTCCTCCATGCTCTATCCTCTGTCCTCCATGCTCTATCCTCTGTACTCCCTGCTTTATCCTCTGTCCTCCCTGCTCTATCCTCTGTTCTCCCTGCTCTATCCTCTGTCCTCCCCGCTCTATCCTCTGTCCTCCCTGCTCTATCCTCTGTCCTCCATGCTCTATCCTCTGTCCTCCCTGCTCTATCCTCTGTCCTCCCTGCTCTATCCTCTGTCCTCCCTGCTCTATCCTCTGTCCTCCATGCTCTATCCTCTGTCCTCCCTGCTCTATCCTCTGTCCTCCATGCTCTATCCTCTGTACTCCCTGCTCTATCCTCTGTCCTCCCTGCTCTATCCTCTGTACTCCCCGCTCTATCCTCTGACCTCCATGCTCTATCCTCTGTTCCCCCTGCTCTATCCTCTGTCCTCCCTGCTCTATCCTCTGTCCTCCCTGCTCTATCCTCTGACCTCCCTGCTCTATCCTCTGTTCCCTCTGCTCTATCCTCTGTCCTCCCTGCTCTATCCTCTGTCCTCCCCGCTCTATCCTCTGTCCTCCCTGCTCTATCCTCTGTTCTCCCTGCTCTATCCTCTGTCCTCCCTGCTCTAGCCTCTGTCCTACCTGCTCTATCCTCTGTCCTCCCTGCTCTATCCTCTGTACTCCCTGCTCTATCCTCTGTCCTCCCTGCTCTATCCTCTGTCCTCCCTGCTCTATCCTCTGTCCTCCCTGCTCTATCCTCTGTACTCCCTGCTCTATCCTCTGTCCTCCCTGATCTATCCTCTGTACTCTCTGCTCTATTCTCTGTACTCCCTGCTCTATCCTCTGTCCTCCCTGCTCTATCCTCTGTCCTCCCTGCTCTATCCTCTGTCCTCCATGCTCTATCCTCTGTACTCCCTGCTCTATCCTCTGTCCTCCCTGCTCTATCCTCTGTTCTCCCTGCTCTATCCTCTGTCCTTCCTGCTCTATCCTCTGTCCTCCCTGCTCTATCCTCTGTCCTCCATGCTCTATCCTCTGTCCTCCCTGCTCTATCCTCTGTCCTCCCTGCTCTATCCTCTGTCCTCCCTGCTCTATCCTCTGTCCTCCATGCTCTATCCTCTGTCCTCCCTGCTCTATCCTCTGTCCTCCATGCTCTATCCTCTGTACTCCCTGCTCTATCCTCTGTCCTCCCTGCTCTATCCTCTGTACTCCCCGCTCTATCCTCTGACCTCCATGCTCTATCCTCTGTTCCCTCTGCTCTATCCTCTGTCCTCCCTGCTCTATCCTCTGTCCTCCCTGCTCTATCCTCTGACCTCCCTGCTCTATCCTCTGTTCCCTCTGCTCTATCCTCTGTCCTCCCTGCTCTATCCTCTGTCCTCCCCGCTCTATCCTCTGTCCTCCCTGCTCTATCCTCTGTTCTCCCTGCTCTATCCTCTGTCCTCCCTGCTCTAGCCTCTGTCCTACCTGCTCTATCCTCTGTCCTCCCTGCTCTATCCTCTGTACTCCTTGCTCTATCCTCTGTCCTCCCTGCTCTATCCTCTGTCCTCCCTGCTCTATCCTCTGTCCTCCCTGCTCTATCCTCTGTCCTCCCTGCTCTATCCTCTGTACTCCCTGCTCTAGCCTCTGTACTCCCTGCTCTATCCTCTGTCCTCCCTGCTCTATCCTCTGTCCTCCCTGATCTATCCTCTGTACTCCCTGCTCTATCCTCTGTCCTCCCTGCTCTATCCTCTGTACTCTCTGCTCTATCCTCTGTACTCCCTGCTCTATCCTCTGTCCTCCCTGCTCTATCCTCTGTCCTCCCTGCTCTATCCTCTGTCCTCCATGCTCTATCCTCTGTCATCCATGCTCTATCCTCTGTCCTCCCTGCTTGTTACAAACTGCTATTTGTGACTGGCCCTTTAAATGGAAGGTTGCCCTGCTTCCCTGGATTTTGGAGAAGCCTATTTGCCAGCCTCCTTCCTCATGACTATGGCCCCTGGAAGATTGTGCCCCTGAGAGTATATTGACTTTTGTTGGGTGTGTGTGGCCCTTTGGGAAACGTCTGGGGACATATTGTGACTCTGGTGAACAATGCCCCCTTTAAGACTATGTCCCCAGACCTGTGAAATGACTTGTCCCTGGCTTTCTCCCACTTGGTTCAGTTTCATTGTGTGCCATTAAGAGTTAAATTTTGTTCAGCTTCAAGAAACCTATTCTAAATACAAGTCTGCTGGGATTAGCTCTAATTAGGTTTAGTGATCAACTTTCCCATTGTCTAATCAGACTAGTATTGATAAGGTGGACTGCATTGTTTTATTGTGTGTAATGTTATCTGCTGAAGTAAATGTTGTGGCCTGTCAAAGGGAGTGTCTCTCTATCTAATATCAAATGTGTGATGGGGGATTTTATGCCTCCCCCTGAGAGTGTCCTGTTTTGCATGTAACCTCAATAAAAAGGAGGCTGTGTGCTCCAGCACATCAGACCTATTTTCTGTCCCTCTAACTTGCAGCTTTGACTCATGTTTGTAGGGGACAGCTTCAGCTAATATCACTACAGGGATTGCTGACTACGGTGCTGCTGCTCCTTTGGTGAGCGCTAGGAGCATCCTTTTCTACGGTCCAACTTCCAGCCAGCCTGGAGGCAACCGTAACATTTGGCGGCAGCGGTGGGATTGGCGTCCTAGCGCAAGGAGCAGCACCACAACAGCACTGGTATCGTAGGAAAGTTATTGAGGGCAACGCTAGCCACTGCGCAGCGTCCCTACCTACAGCAGCATGGAGCTGACAAGATACTGGTCAGAACCCTGTGAAGAGCACCTCAACCTGATCCGTCGCTATGAGGGCGCGGATTTCGTTCCAGAGGTAAAGAGGCGGCTAGTCCGATATGGTCCAGACCCTGCGCAGGAGGTAGTCAGTCGCCTCATCCGGGAATTGGCTACTGAGAACGAAGCGGCACGAGCCTTTGAGCGCCAACTGTGGAGTTTGAGGGTCTGGACACCTGGTCTCCAGCGAGAAAGTGAGTCACAGGGAGCGGAGAGCAACGACCTCCCTTCCCAGCGGCAGCCAGAGTTACAGGGAGAGGAGAGCAGCGACCTCCCTCCCCAGCGGCAGTATACCGTGCAGAGGGAAGAGACAACCAGTCCCCTTCCCCAGCCAGAGATACCAGAGGCAGCAGGCCTCATAGACTGGTCCTGGGAGGACCCCCAGCAGGCAGGTGGAGATGGGACCGCAGTCTCTCTACCGGCCCTACAGGGATGCTGGGCAGGCGGCCCAGATCCCCAGCGACAGACCCAGCTACAGGGAGGGGAGAGCATCGACCTCCCTCCCCAGCCGGAGTGTGCCTTCCAGGGAGAGGAGACAACCGGTCTCTCTCCCCAGCCGCAGCATGTTCCACAGGAAGCGGAGAGCATCGACCTCCCTTCCCAACGGCCACCGGAGTATCAGGAGGAGGAGGTAAGCCAATCTCCCCCTCCCCAGCTAACTCCTAACTTGGGCCCAGGGTTAACAGTGGAGATGTTAACCCCCACTGACCCCCACGTTCCCTTTGCCACCGGGCAGGACTATGCCCCAATTCCCCCAGCAGAAGAGCTGGCATCAGAACAGAGCGCTGCTGGCCTCTGCCCTACAGACCCCCTTGTTACAGGACTGGCCTGCAAACCCCTCACCCCAGCAGAAGCGCTGGCACCAGGGCAGAGTGCCGCTGGCCTCTGCCCCCCAAGTACCATCAGCTATTTGCACAGCTGCGCCAGGAAGGCAGAGGATGCTACACTTTCATCCTATAACCTGGAACCTACAGGCCAGTGCTACTTGTTGTGGGGGGGCTGCTTTGCTGCTAGTGTTTATTTGTGGGTGGGTTGCGAGACTAACTTAGGCACTGACCGACAGAAGGTCAGGTGCCTTGTTAGTCTCCCTCCAAAAGGGGAGATATGTTACAAACTGCTATTTGTGACTGGCCCTTTAAATGGAAGGTTGCCCTGCTTCCCTGGATTTTGGAGAAGCCTATTTGCCAGCCTCCTTCCTCATGACTATGGCCCCTGGAAGATTGTGCCCCTGAGAGTATATTGACTTTTGTTGGGTGTGTGTGGCCCTTTGGGAAACGTCTGGGGACATATTGTGACTCTGGTGAACAATGCCCCCTTTAAGACTATGTCCCCAGACCTGTGAAATGACTTGTCCCTGGCTTTCTCCCACTTGGTTCAGTTTCATTGTGTGCCATTAAGAGTTAAATTTTGTTCAGCTTCAAGAAACCTATTCTAAATACAAGTCTGCTGGGATTAGCTCTAATTAGGTTTAGTGATCAACTTTCCCATTGTCTAATCAGACTAGTATTGATAAGGTGGACTGCATTGTTTTATTGTGTGTAATGTTATCTGCTGAAGTAAATGTTGTGGCCTGTCAAAGGGAGTGTCTCTCTATCTAATATCAAATGTGTGATGGGGGATTTTATGCCTCCCCCTGAGAGTGTCCTGTTTTGCATGTAACCTCAATAAAAAGGAGGCTGTGTGCTCCAGCACATCAGACCTATTTTCTGTCCCTCTAACTTGCAGCTTTGACTCATGTTTGTAGGGGACAGCTTCAGCTAATATCACTACAGGGATTGCTGACTACGGTGCTGCTGCTCCTTTGGTGAGCGCTAGGAGCATCCTTTTCTACGGTCCAACTTCCAGCCAGCCTGGAGGCAACCGTAACACTGCTCTATCCTCTGACCTCCATGCTCTATCCTCTGTTCCCTCTGCTCTATCCTCTGTCCTCCCTGCTCTATCCTCTGTCCTCCCCGCTCTATCCTCTGTCCTCCCTGCTCTATCCTCTGTTCTCCCTGCTCTATCCTCTGTCCTCCCTGCTCTAGCCTCTGTCCTCCCTGCTCTATCCTCTGTCCTCCCTGCTCTATCCTCTGTCCTCCCTGGTCTATCCTCTGTCCTCCCTGGTCTATCCTCTGTCCTCCCTGCTCTATCCTCTGTCCTCCCTGCCCTATCCTCTGTCCTCCATGCTCTATCCTCTGTCCTCCCTGCTCTATCCTCTGTCCTCCATGCTCTATTCTCTGTCCTCCCTGCTCTATCCTCTGTCCTCCCTGCTCTATCCTCTGTCCTCCCTGCTCTATCCTCTGTACTCCCTGCTCTATCCTCTGTCCTCCTTGCTCTATCCTCTGTACTCTCTGCTATATCCTCTGTTCTCCCTTCTTTATTCACTGTACTTCCTGCTCTATCTTCTGTCCTCCCTGCTCTACCCTCTTTACTCTCTGCTCTATCCTCTGTCCTCCCTGCTCTATCCTCTGCACTCCCCACTCTATCCTCTGTACTCCCTGCTCTATCTTCTGTACTCCCCGCTCTATCCTCTGTCCTCCCTGCTCTATCCTCTGTCCTCCCTGCTCTATCCTCTGTCCTCCCTGCTCTATCCTCTGTCCTCCCTGCTCTATCACCTGTCCTCCCTGCTCTATCCTCTGTACTCCCTTCTTTATTCTCTGTACTCCCTGCTCTATCCTCTGTCCCCGTTTATCTACCCTCTGTCCTACCCGCTCTATCCTCTGTCCTCCCTGCTCTATCCTCTGCCCTCCCTGCTCTATCCTCTGCCCTCCCTGCTCTATCCTCTGTCCTCCCTGCTCTAGCCTCTGTCCTCCCTGGTCTATCCTCTGTCCTCCCTGCTCTATCCTCTGTCCTCCCTGCTCTAGCCTCTGTACTCCCTGCTCTATCCTCTGTCCTCCCTGGTCTATCCTCTGTCCTCCCTGCTCTATCCTCTGCCCTCCCTTCTCTATCCTCTGTCCTTCCTGCTCTATCTTCTTTATTCCCCGCTCTATCCTCTGTTCTCCCTGCTCTATCCTCTGTCCGCCCTGCTCTAGCCTCTTGTTACGGTTGCCTCCAGGCTGGCTGGAAGTTGGACCGTAGAAAAGGATGCTCCTAGCGCTCACCAAAGGAGCAGCAGCACCGTGGACACTATAACTGCTGCGTAGCCACCATAAGTAATGCAGACTCTATGAACCACCGCTGCTGGGCTGGTATCTCGCCGTCTGCTCTGCGCCCTGGACCTATGACCAGGCTCCAGTAGGTGAACCTCTTCCTTCTGTAGCAATCCCTGTAGCTAAGGGAGTATGAAGAGCATAGCAATCCCTGTAGTGATTATAAGCTGTATCCTACAAACATGAGTCAAAGCTTCAAGTTAGAGGGTCAACATAGGTCTGATGTGCTGGAGCACACAGCCTGCTTTTATTGAGGTTACATGCAAACAGGACACTCTCAGGGGGAGGCATAAAATCCCCCATCACACATTTGATATTAGATAGAGAGACTCCCTTTGACAGGCCACAACATTACTTCAGCAGATAACATTACACACAATAAAACAATGCAGTCCACCTTATCAATACTAGTCTGATTAGACAATGGGAAAGTTGATCACTAAACCTAATTAGAGCTAATCCCAGCAGACTTGTATTTAGAATAGGTTTCTTGAAGCTGAACAAAATTTAACTCTTAATGGCACACAATGAAACTGAACCAAGTGGGAGAAAGCCAGGGACAAGTCATTTCACAGGTCTGGGGACATAGTCTTAAAGGGGCATTGTTCATTAAAGTCACAATATGTCCCCCAGATGGTTCTTAAAGGGCCACACACACCCAACAAAAGTCAATATGTCCTCAGGGGCACAATCTTCCAGGGGCCATAGTCATGTGGAAGGAGGCTGGCAAATAGGCTTCTCCAAAATCCAGGGAAGCAGGGCAATTTTTCATTTAAAGGGCCAGTTACAAACAGCAGTTTGTAACATATCTCCCCTTTTGGAGGGAGACTAACCAGGCACCTGACCTTCTGCCGGTCAGTGCCCAAGTTAGTCTCGCAACCCACCCACAAATAATCGCTAGCAGCAAAGTAGCCCCCCCACAATACGTAGTACTGGCCTGTAAGTTCCAGGTTGCAGGATGAAAGTGCAGAATCCTCGGCCTTCCTGGCGCAGCTGGGCAAATAGCTGATGGTACTTGGGGGGCAGAGGCCAGCGGCACTCTGCCCTGGTGCCAGCGCTTCTGCTGGGGTGAGGGGTTTGCAGGCCAGTCCTGTAACAAGGGGGTCTGTAGGGCAGAGGCCAGCAGCGCTCTGTTCTGATGCCAGCTCTTCTGCTGGGGGAATTGGGGCATAGTCCTGCCCGGTGGCAAAGGGAACGTGGGGGTCAGTGGGGGTTAACATCTCCACTGTTAACCCTGGGCCCAAGTTAGGAGTTAGCTGGGGAGGGGGAGATTGGCTTACCTCCTCCTCCTGATACTCCGGTGGCCGTTGGGAAGGGAGGTCGATGCTCTCCGCTTCCTGTGGAACATGCTGCGGCTGGGGAGAGAGACCGGTTGTCTCCTCTCCCTGGAAGGCACACTCCGGCTGGGGAGGGAGGTCGATGCTCTCCCCTCCCTGTAGCTGGGTCTGTCGCTGGGGATCTGGGCCGCCTGCCCAGCATCCCTGTAGGGCCGGTAAAGAGACTGCGGTCCCATCTCCACCTGCCTGCTGGGGGTCCTCCCAGGACCAGTCTATGAGGCCTGCTGCCTCTGGTATCTCTGGCTGGGGAAGGGGACTGGTTGTCTCTTCCCTCTGCACGGTATACTGCCGCTGGGGAGGGAGGTCGCTGCTCTCCTCTCCCTGTAACTCTGGCTGCCGCTGGGAAGGGAGGTCGTTGCTCTCCGCTCCCTGTGACTCACTTTCTCGCTGGAGACCAGGTGTCCAGACCCTCAAACTCCACAGTTGGCGCTCAAAGGCTCGTGCCGCTTTGTTCTCCGTATCCAATTCCCGGATGATGCGACTGACTACCTCCTGTGCAGGGTCTGGACCATATCGGACTAGCCGCCTCTTTACCTCTGGAACGAAATCCGCTCCCTCATAGCGACGGATCAGGTTGAGGTGCTCTTCACAGGGTTCTGAATAGTGTCTTGTCAGCTCCATGCTGCTGTAGGTAGGGACGCTGCGCAGTGGCTAGCGTTGCCCTCAATAACTCTCCTACGATACCAGTGCTGTTGTGGTGCTGCTCCTTGCGCTAGGATGCCAATCCCACCGCTGCCGCCAAATGTTACGGTTGCCTCCAGGCTGGCTGGAAGTTGGACCGTAGAAAAGGATGCTCCTAGCGCTCACCAAAGGAGCAGCAGCACCGTGGACACTATAACTGCTGCGTAGCCACCATAAGTAATGCAGACTCTATGAACCACCGCTGCTGGGCTGGTATCTCGCCGTCTGCTCTGCGCCCTGGACCTATGACCAGGCTCCAGTAGGTGAACCTCTTCCTTCTGTAGCAATCCCTGTAGCTAAGGGAGTATGAAGAGCATAGCAATCCCTGTAGTGATTATAAGCTGTATCCTACAAACATGAGTCAAAGCTTCAAGTTAGAGGGTCAACATAGGTCTGATGTGCTGGAGCACACAGCCTGCTTTTATTGAGGTTACATGCAAACAGGACACTCTCAGGGGGAGGCATAAAATCCCCCATCACACATTTGATATTAGATAGAGAGACTCCCTTTGACAGGCCACAACATTACTTCAGCAGATAACATTACACACAATAAAACAATGCAGTCCACCTTATCAATACTAGTCTGATTAGACAATGGGAAAGTTGATCACTAAACCTAATTAGAGCTAATCCCAGCAGACTTGTATTTAGAATAGGTTTCTTGAAGCTGAACAAAATTTAACTCTTAATGGCACACAATGAAACTGAACCAAGTGGGAGAAAGCCAGGGACAAGTCATTTCACATGTCTGGGGACATAGTCTTAAAGGGGCATTGTTCATTAAAGTCACAATATGTCCCCCAGATGGTTCTTAAAGGGCCACACACACCCAACAAAAGTCAATATGTCCTCAGGGGCACAATCTTCCAGGGGCCATAGTCATGTGGAAGGAGGCTGGCAAATAGGCTTCTCCAAAATCCAGGGAAGCAGGGCAATTTTTCATTTAAAGGGCCAGTTACAAACAGCAGTTTGTAACACCTCTGTCCTCCCTGCTCTAGCCTCTGTCCTCCCTGCTCTATCCTCTGTCCTCCCTGGTCTATCCTCTGTCCTCCCTGGTCTATCCTCTGTCCTCCCTGCTCTATCCTCTGTCCTCCCTGCTCTATCCTCTGTCCTCCATGCTCTATCCTCTGTCCTCCCTGCTCTATCCTCTGTCCTCCCTGCTCTATCCTCTGTACTCCCTGCTCTATCCTCTGTCATCCTTGCTCTATCCTCTGCCCTCCCTGCTCTATCCTCTGTCCTCCCTGCTCTATCCTCTGTCCTCCCTGCTCTAGCCTCTGTACTCCCTGCTCTATCTTCTGTCCTCCCTGCTCTATCCTCTGTCCTCCCTGCTTTATCCTCTGTACTCCCTGCTCTATCCTCTGTCCTCCCTGCTCTATCCTCTGTACTCTCTGCTCTATCCTCTTTACTCCCTGCTCTATCCTCTGTCCTCCCTGCTCTATCCTCTGTCCTCCCTGCTCTATCCTCTGTCCTCCATGCTCTATCCTCTGTCCTCCATGCTCTATCCTCTGTCCTCCCTGCTCTATCCTCTGACCTCCATGCTCTATCCTCTGTTCCCTCTGCTCTATCCTCTGTCCTCCCTGCTCTATCCTCTGTCCTCCCCGCTCTATCCTCTGTCCTCCCTGCTCTATCCTCTGTTCTCCCTGCTCTATCCTCTGTCCTCCCTGCTCTAGCCTCTGTCCTCCCTGCTCTATCCTCTGTCCTCCCTGATCTAACCTCTGTCCTCCCTGGTCTATCCTCTGTCCTCCCTGGTCTATCCTCTGTCCTCCCTGCTCTATCCTCTGTCCTCCCTGCTCTATCCTCTGTCCTCCATGCTCTATCCTCTGTCCTCCCTGCTCTATCCTCTGTCCTCCATGCTCTATCCTCTGTCCTCCCTGCTCTATCCTCTGTCCTCCCTGCTCTATCCTCTGTCCTCCCTGCTCTATCCTCTGTCCTCCCTGCTCTATCCTCTGTACTCCCTGCTCTATCCTCTGTCCTCCCTGATCTATCCTCTGTACTCTCTGCTCTATTCTCTGTACTCCCTGCTCTATCCTCTGTCCTCCCTGCTCTATCCTCTGTCCTCCCTGCTCTATCCTCTGTCCTCCATGCTCTATCCTCTGTCCTCCATGCTCTATCCTCTGTACTCCCTGCTCTATCCTCTGTCCTCCCTGCTCTATCCTCTGTTCTCCCTGCTCTATCCTCTGTCCTCCCTGCTCTATCCTCTGTCCTCCCTGCTCTATCCTCTGTCCTCCATGCTCTATCCTCTGTCCTCCCTGCTCTATCCTCTGTCCTCCCTGCTCTATCCTCTGTCCTCCCTGCTCTATCCTCTGTCCTCCATGCTCTATCCTCTGTCCTCCCTGCTCTATCCTCTGTCCTCCATGCTCTATCCTCTGTCCTCCCTGCTCTATCCTCTGTCCTCCCTGCTCTATCCTCTGTACTCCCCGCTCTATCCTCTGACCTCCATGCTCTATCCTCTGTTCCCTCTGCTCTATCCTCTGTCCTCCCTGCTCTATCCTCTGTCCTCCCTGCTCTATCCTCTGACCTCCCTGCTCTATCCTCTGTTCCCTCTGCTCTATCCTCTGTCCTCCCTGCTCTATCCTCTGTCCTCCCTGCTCTATCCTCTGTCATCCCTGCTCTATCCTCTGACCTCCTTGCTCTATCCTCTGTCCTACCTGCTCTATCCTCTGTCCTCCCTGGTCTATCCTCTGTCCTCCCTGCTCTATCCTCTGCCCTCCCTGCTCTATCCTCTGTCCTTCCTGCTCTATCTTCTGTATTCCCCGCTCTATCCTCTGTTCTCCCTGCTCTATCCTCTGTCCTCCCTGCTCTAGCCTCTGTCCTCCCTGCTCTAGCCTCTGTCCTCCCTGCTCTATCCTCTGTCCTCCTTGGTCTATCCTCTGTCCTCCCTGGTCTATCCTCTGTCCTCCCTGCTCTATCCTCTGTCCTCCCTGCTCTATCCTCTGTCCTCCATGCTCTATCCTCTGTCCTCCCTGCTCTATCCTCTGTCCTCCCTGCTCTATCCTCTGTACTCCCTGCTCTATCCTCTGTCATCCTTGCTCTATCCTCTGTCCTCCCTGCTCTATCCTCTCTCCTCCCTGCTCTATCCTCTGTCCTCCCTGCTCTAGCCTCTGTACTCCCTGCTCTATCTTCTGTCCTCCCTGCTCTATCCTCTGTCCTCCCTGCTTTATCCTCTATACTCCCTGCTCTATCCTCTGTCCTCCCTGCTCTATCCTCTGTACTCTCTGCTCTATCCTCTTTACTCCCTGCTCTATCCTCTGTCCTCCCTGCTCTATCCTCTGTCCTCCCTGCTCTATCCTCTGTCCTCCATGCTCTATCCTCTGTCCTCCATGCTCTATCCTCTGTCCTCCCTGCTCTATCCTCTGACCTCCATGCTCTACCCTCTGTTCCCTCTGCTCTATCCTCTGTCCTCCCTGCTCTATCCTCTGTCCTCCCCGCTCTATCCTCTGTCCTCCCTGCTCTATCCTCTGTTCTCCCTGCTCTATCCTCTGTCCTCCCTGCTCTAGCCTCTGTCCTCCCTGCTCTATCCTCTGTCCTCCCTGATCTATCCTCTGTCCTCCCTGGTCTATCCTCTGTCCTCCCTGGTCTATCCTCTGTCCTCCCTGCTCTATCCTCTGTCCTCCCTGCTCTATCCTCTGTCCTCCATGCTCTATCCTCTGTCCTCCCTGCTCTATCCTCTGTCCTCCATGCTCTATCCTCTGTCCTCCCTGCTCTATCCTCTGTCCTCCCTGCTCTATCCTCTGTCCTCCCTGCTCTATCCTCTGTCCTCCCTGCTCTATCCTCTGTACTCCCTGCTCTATCCTCTGTCCTCCCTGATCTATCCTCTGTCCTCCCTGCTCTATTCTCTGTACTCCCTGCTCTATCCTCTGTCCTCCCTGCTCTATCCTCTGTCCTCCCTGCTCTATCCTCTGTCCTCCATGCTCTATCCTCTGTCCTCCATGCTCTATCCTCTGTACTCCCTGCTCTATCCTCTGTCCTCCCTGCTCTATCCTCTGTTCTCCCTGCTCTATCCTCTGTCCTCCCTGCTCTATCCTCTGTCCTCCCTGCTCTATCCTCTGTCCTCCATGCTCTATCCTCTGTCCTCCCTGCTCTATCCTCTGTCCTCCCTGCTCTATCCTCTGTCCTCCCTGCTCTATCCTCTGTCCTCCATGCTCTATCCTCTGTCCTCCCTGCTCTATCCTCTGTCCTCCATGCTCTATCCTCTGTACTCCCTGCTCTATCCTCTGTCCTCCCTGCTCTATCCTCTGTACTCCCCGCTCTATCCTCTGACCTCCATGCTCTATCCTCTGTTCCCTCTGCTCTATCCTCTGTCCTCCCTGCTCTATCCTCTGTCCTCCCTGCTCTATCCTCTGACCTCCCTGCTCTATCCTCTGTTCCCTCTGCTCTATCCTCTGTCCTCCCTGCTCTATCCTCTGTCCTCCCTGCTCTATCCTCTGTCATCCCTGCTCTATCCTCTGACCTCCTTGCTCTATCCTCTGTCCTACCTGCTCTATCCTCTGTCCTACCTGCTCTATCCTCTGTCCTCTAGCCATTTATTAGCAATCAACTGTGTTTACTCTTTTTAAATCATAATGACAACACAAACTACCAAAATGACCTTGATCAAAAGTTTACATACCATACCATGTATTGCCCCCTTTAACATCAATAACAGCTTGAAGTTATTTTTGGTATTTGTGGATGAGGTTTTTTTATCTTCTCAGATGGTAAAGCTGCCCATTCTTCCTTGCATAAAGCCTCCAGTTCCTGTAAATTCTCGGGCTGTCTTGCATGAACTGCACATTTGAGATCTCCCCAGAGTGGCTCAATGATATTGAGGTCAGGAGACTGAGATGGCCACTCCAGAACCTTCACGTTATTCTGCTGTAGCCAATGACAGGTCGACTTGGCCTTGTGTTTAGGATCATTGTCATGTGGGAATGTCCAAGTTCGTCCCTTGCGCAGCTTCCGGGCCGATGAATGCAAATTTACCTCCAGTATTTTTTGATAACATACTGCATTCATCTTAGCATCAATTCTGACCAAATTTCCTGTGCCTTTGTAGCTCACACGTCCCCAAA
Source organism: Bombina bombina (assembly GCF_027579735.1). Lineage (NCBI taxonomy): Eukaryota > Metazoa > Chordata > Amphibia > Anura > Bombinatoridae > Bombina > Bombina bombina. The sequence goes on from NC_069500.1 coordinate 1,436,919,378, forward strand.
ACATCAGTGATCCACCTCTGTGTTTAACAGTAGGAATGGTGTACTTTTCATCATAGGCCTTGTTGACTCCTCTCCAAATGTAGCGTTTATGGTTGTGGCGAAAAAGTTAAATTTCGGTCTCATCACTCCAAATGACTTTGTGCCAGAAGGTTTGAGGCTTGTCTCTGTGCTGTTTGGCATATTGTAAGCGGGATACTTTGTGGCATTTGCATAGTAATGGCTTTCTTCTGCAGCCCATCTTTCTTCAAGTGCCTCCTTATTGTGCATCTTGAAACAGCCACACCACATGTTTTCAGAGAGTCCTGTATTTCACCTGAAGGTATGTGTGGGTTTTTCTTTGCATCCGGAACAATTTTTCTGTCAGTTGTCGCTGAAATTTTAGTTGGTCACTGTTACAGAAGCATTAGTTATTTTGTTGTGAAGAAACTTATTTCCCAGCAGCAATGCCTGAACCAGCCAAGCCAGCGCCTAAGAAGGGCTCCAAGAAAACTGTAACAAGTATCATTTCATAAAGGGTTAACTCTGTTCAGTTTTGAGAAAACTATTTTCTGAGGCAGGTTTCCTAGCATATTGTGTACTGTAATTAAGTTTGTGATAAGCATTCACTGCTAGGTGATAAGAAGGACTCAATTGTTTTCTTGTGTGTACTTGTTATCTGCGGTGGCCTGTCCAAGGGCTTTGTCTAAATGTGTGATGGGGGATTTTATGCTTCCCCCCCTGGGAGTGCCCTGTGTGCATGTAACCTAAATAAAAAGCAGGCTGGGCATCCCAGTCCTCAGTTCTTGGTTGTCCCTCAATCGCAGCGTTGACTCGTTTTTGTGGGCAGAAGGGTATCCTAGCTGTACTACAGCTAAGGGGGATTATTCTACATTTGCGAGACTCATATAGAATACTATGGAAAGCAGTTTCTCCCCTCTTCAGCAATAGGAATCCAGGCTACTAAGCGGTCCATCTCTCAGCGAGACTAAGGGTAACCGTAACATTTGGTGGCAGCGGTGGGATTTTTCCTGGATTTCCTAGGAGAGGTACAGAACGGATGGAGAGCGCTTACGAAAAATTGAAGCGTACAACCCTAAAGGATTTACTTGAAAGCAGAGGGGGGTACGCCAGCAACCGGCCGAGGAGAGAGCTGATCGCAGAATTGACCGAACTGGATCAGAGCTTCACAATGGCGGAAACACCGACCACGATTAGTGACGAAAAAACCAGGATTGTTCGGGAGAGGCTCTCACTGTACGGGCCGAACCCCTCCATGGAATTGGTACAGCAGTTGATGGCGGAAGCGGACAAGGATATACGAGAGACTCGAGCCCACGAACTCAACCTAGCGAACGCACACCGCAATGCTGAAGCCCCGCAGGTAATCATCCCTGTCGAAAATGCTGGGAGGCCCAAGATACCCTATGCGGCATTTCGACCCTTCCTAGAGAGCGAGACAGGGATTGATGAATATTTGGCGGACTTCGAAAGGCAATGTGCCCTGCACCAGATTCCCAACAGGGAGTGGCCCACGATATTGTCTGGGAAACTATCCGGGCGAGCCCTGGAAGCCTTTCGTACTCTGGGGGCTGAGGAAGTGACACAGTATGAGCTAGTTAAGGAGACACTGTTGCGACGGTACGCAGTAACTCCGGACGCGTATCGCCGACAGTTTCGGGGCACGAAAAAGAAGCCTAACGATACCCATATGGAATGGGCGCACCGAATGCGGAGAGCGGCAAATCACTGGATGAGCGGAAGTAAAGCGGTGACTGGTGAGGAAATTTTACAATTGTTTCTCTTAGAACATTTTTATAATGGCATGGAACAGCAAGGGAAGGAATGGCTGCGAGACAGGCGACCTTCTACCTTAGAAGAAGCAGCCAAATTGGCCGATGAACATTATGACTCCCGTCTTCACGAACCCAGAGAGGTTTACCGTGCACCCCCTCGTGCTGAATTCCGAGCCCCGGTGCCCGCAGGGCCCGCCCGACACTCAGGACCACCCAATAACAGCTCTGAGCGTCCCAGACCGACTTGCCACCGATGCAAGCAACCAGGGCATTTCATGGCTAGCTGCCCCCTTAATACGCACCAGACACCCAGGAATTACAATTACCCCTCTGGGGCATATCGTCCGGCCCGGACCCTCTGTGTTAACCAAGAGGCCCCTATGGAGGAATATTTGGGGCCGCTTCACGAGGCGGACCCTGTATATGCTGCCTCAGATAACCGCCAGCACCATCGGCAGAAGGTATGGCTCGAGGGGCGATCTACCGAGGGATTGAGAGACACAGGGGCTACTATCACGCTGGTACAGAGTCATTTGGTGCCGGAGCACAAGCGATCTGGACAGACTGTGGCCGTTAGAGTGGCGGGGGGGGATGTGTACAAAATTCCAACAGCTAAAGTGCATCTTGATTGGGGAGCGGGAAAGGGGGCTGTGAACGTGGGCATAATGGATAATTTACCTGCCGAAGTACTACTGGGCAATGATTTGGGCCCCATGACTTCTGCCTATGCTCCAGTATGCAACAACGAGGCGGACCCAGTGACTACACGGGCCCAAGCCCGGACGGAGCGAGAACTCTCACCAGTGCGGGAGACACAGGTAAGACCTACCCCGACATTGCCTGACATGTTAGGCCCCATACCCTGGGACACCCCAGATGCTTTCGAGACAGAGTCTAAGACTGACCCGACCTTACAAAAGTACCGGGAACGAGCAGAGACCGGAGGGGGCGGGGCAGATAATGAAACATTCTTATGGGAAAAAGGGAAACTATACCGCTGGACAGAGAAAAGGGGACAGCGTAGGCGACAGCTGGTAGTGCCCCACAAATACCGTCAAGAAATCCTCAAGATAGGCCATGACATCCCCTTAGCAGGCCACCTAGCTGTAACCCGTACCCTACACCGCATTACTCACACGTTCTTTTGGCCAGGGGTACACGCCGACGTTAGAACTTACTGTAACACCTGCGATGTGTGTCAACGAGTAGGAAGGCGAGGCGATCACCCTAAAGCCCATCTAGTAAATATGCCCATTGTAGAGGAACCCTTCAGCCGGGTTGCTATTGACCTAGTGGGACCACTGGCTACCCCTAGTCCCTCCGGTAAGCGCTACATTCTTACCGTAGTGGACTACGCTACCAGGTACCCAGAGGCTGTCGCCCTATCCAACATACAAGCGGATACGGTAGCGAATGCACTAGTACAGGTGTTCTCCCGGGTAGGATTTCCAAAAGAAATCCTATCCGACCGAGGCACCCAATTTACGGCTGAATTGACCCAACAACTCTGGCAGGTTTGCAAAATTAAGTCCCTCCTGAGCTCCCCATACCACCCCCAGACGAACGGGCTGTGTGAGAGGTTCAATGGGACCCTCAAGCAAATGCTCAAGACGTTCACTCAGGAATACCGAGACTGGGAACGCTTCCTGCCGCACCTCCTTTTTGCTTATCGGGAGGTGCCCCAGGAAACGACAGGGTTCTCTCCCTTCGAGTTGCTCTACGGAAGAAAGGTACGGGGACCCCTAAACCTGATCCGGGAGCACTGGGAGGGAGAGATGGAGACTGACGGTGTCCCCATTGTGCCATACGTGCTGGAACTCAGGGACCGAATGGAGCAATTAGCCAAATCCGTGCGGGCTAATCTCCAGTCGGCCCAGAGAAGACAGAAAGTATGGTACGATCGGGGGGCCCGAAAGAGAATCTTTACCATAGGACAAAAGGTGTTAGTACTTAAGCCGGTGAAGACAGACAAATTGCAGGCGTCCTGGCAGGGCCCCTACCAGATCGTAGAGAAAAGGGGAGACACCACTTATGTGATAGCTAGCTGCCACGACAACAATCTTAGAAAGACATTCCATGTAAACATGCTCAAGGAATATTTTGAGCGACCAGAGAACGTGACGGCCGTATGTTGTTCCCCTCAGGAAGGCCCCGACAGTCTACCCATTCCAGACCTATTAGAAAAGAGTCTCCCCACAGGTATAGTGGCTCAGGTTCAGATAGGAGACCGACTTAGCCCCACTGAAAGGGAGCAGCTCAACCAACTCCTACAGTCCAAACACCTCACCTTCTCCCCGAAGCCAGGGTACACTACTTTAACCACCCACCAGGTAGATACTCCGGGACAAGCTCCCTTGCGCCAGGCTCCGTACCGAATCCCCGAAGCAGTTAGGATAGGAATGAAGAAGGAGATCGATGAGATGCTCCAACTCGGGGTAATTGAGCCCTCCGATAGTCCCTGGGCCTCCCCAGTTGTCTTGGTGCCCAAGAAAGATGGGACCACCCGGTTCTGCGTAGACTATCGGAGGCTCAATGAAAAGACCGTGACGGACGCTTACCCTATGCCCAGGGTAGACGAGCTACTCGATCGTATAGCCAGGGGAAATTACCTGACCACTATTGACCTCTGCAAAGGTTACTGGCAGATTCCCCTGGCCCCGGAGGCTATCCCCAAGTCGGCATTCGTCACCCCATTCGGCTTATATCAGTTTAGGGTAATGCCGTTTGGGATGAAGAATGCCCCAGCTACATTCCAGCGCTTGGTGGATAGGCTCCTGGATGGCTTCCAGAGTTTTGCTTGCGCCTACCTGGACGACATAGCGATCCACAGTGAGTCATGGGAGGACCACTTAGCTCACATAGGAATGGTTCTGGATCAGATCCGGGCTGCTGGCCTGACTCTGAAGCCAGAAAAATGCCACTTTGGGATGGCCGAGGTACAGTACCTGGGTCACCGGGTGGGGTGTGGAAAGCAGCGACCAGAGCCGGCCAAGATAGAAGCTGTCGCCAATTGGCCCACCCCCATCACTAAGACTCAGGTCCTAGCCTTCCTGGGCACGGCAGGGTACTATAGACGGTTCGTACCAGACTACAGCACACTTGCCAAACCCCTGACTGACTTGACCAAGAAGAACTTACCTCGACAGGTCCTGTGGTCTCCCCACTGTGAAACGGCTTTCCAGGCTCTCAAAAATGCTCTAATTAACGCTCCTGTCTTGGCGGCTCCAGCCCTTAACAAACGTTTTATCGTCCACACAGATGCTTCCATGTTCGGGCTGGGAGCCGTCCTCAGCCAAGTAGGCGAAGATGGAGGGGAGCATCCAGTTGCCTACATCAGCCGGAAGCTCCTGCCCCGCGAAGTCAGCTATGCAGCGGTCGAAAAGGAGTGTTTGGCTTTGGTGTGGGCATTAAAGAAATTGACTCCCTATTTATATGGGCAGGAGTTCACTCTGGTCACCGACCATAACCCGTTGGTGTGGCTGAACCGGGTCTCTGGAGATAATGGCAGGCTATTACGTTGGAGTTTATCGTTGCAACCCTTCAATTTCACCATTACTTACAGACCTGGGAAACAGAATGGCAACGCCGACGGGTTGTCCAGACAAACCGACCTCAGCCCCGCATAACCAGCGGTCTGGACAGCCTTAGTCTGCCCCGAAAAGGGGTCAGACCGTGTCTGCCAGAGTGTTCCACAGAAAGGGAGCACTGTTACAGAAGCATTAGTTATTTTGTTGTGAAGAAACTTATTTCCCAGCAGCAATGCCTGAACCAGCCAAGCCAGCGCCTAAGAAGGGCTCCAAGAAAACTGTAACAAGTATCATTTCATAAAGGGTTAACTCTGTTCAGTTTTGAGAAAACTATTTTCTGAGGCAGGTTTCCTAGCATATTGTGTACTGTAATTAAGTTTGTGATAAGCATTCACTGCTAGGTGATAAGAAGGACTCAATTGTTTTCTTGTGTGTACTTGTTATCTGCGGTGGCCTGTCCAAGGGCTTTGTCTAAATGTGTGATGGGGGATTTTATGCTTCCCCCCCTGGGAGTGCCCTGTGTGCATGTAACCTAAATAAAAAGCAGGCTGGGCATCCCAGTCCTCAGTTCTTGGTTGTCCCTCAATCGCAGCGTTGACTCGTTTTTGTGGGCAGAAGGGTATCCTAGCTGTACTACAGCTAAGGGGGATTATTCTACATTTGCGAGACTCATATAGAATACTATGGAAAGCAGTTTCTCCCCTCTTCAGCAATAGGAATCCAGGCTACTAAGCGGTCCATCTCTCAGCGAGACTAAGGGTAACCGTAACAGTCTACCTGACCGTGGTTTGGTTTCAACAGAACCCCTCATTTTCCACTTTGAACACTGCTGATTGGCATTCTCAATTCCTTGGATATCTTTTTATATCCCTTTCCTGTTTTATACAGTTCAATTACCTTTTCCCTCAGATCCTTTGACAATTCTTTTGCTTTCCCCATGACTCAGAATCCAGAAACATCAGTGCAGCACTGGATGAAAGATGCAAGGGTCTGTCAGGAGTCCAGAAACTCATTGACCTTTTATACACACACACGAGTCAAGCAAACAGATCACAGGTGAGGATGGTTACCTTTAATAGCCATTCAAACCCCTTTGTGTCAACTTGTGTGCATGTTATTAAGCCAAAATCACCAGGGTATGTAAACTTTTGATCAGGGTCATTTGGGTAGTTTCTGTTGTCATTATGATTTAAAAAGAGTAAACACAGTTGATTGATAATAAATGGCTTCAGCCAAACACTAACCATGAGTGAAAGAAAAGTTTTTGTCTTATCATTTATATTCTCTGAAAAATAGCCAAGAAATCATAAATTCTGCCAGGGTATGTAAACTTATGAGCACAACTGTATGTATATATATATATATATATATATATATAGTGCAACACAAAAATAATAATTAACAAACACATTTTGATGAACACTTGGCAGAAGGGGTGGGGCATAGGAGCGCGCGCGGCTCACAGTCACCTAGATTACGAGTTTTGCACTAAACAGGGTGCAAAAATAACGCCAAAAAAGTTGCCTTATTTCACTCTCCATAGCGCTGCCATTACGAGTTACTGAAAAACCTCCTTCTGCTGTGCATAAGGTGCGTTAAGCTCCATACCACACAAAAGCCAAGGGTTGATTTGATGTGCTCGTGCACGCTTTCCCCTATAGACATCAATGGGGAGAAAGTGTTAGAAAAAAAACTAACACCTGAAGTGTGGAATGGGGATCGCCGTAATGCAACCCCATTCATGTCTATGGGGGAAAGAAACTTCAGTTTAAACCTAACACCCTAACATAAACCCCTAATCCACCACTGCCAACATTGCGGACACTATAATAAAGTTATTAACCTCTAAACCGCTGCTCCCTGACATCGCTGGTACTAAATAAAATTATTAACCCCTAAACCGCTGCTCCCCGACATCGCCGCAGCTAAATAAAATTATTAACCCCTAAACCGCTGCTCCCCGACATCGCCGCCACTAAATAAAATGATTAACCCCTAAACCTCCCTCCTTCCACATCACCGCCACTTAATTAACTTATTAACCCCTATACCTCCGGCCTCCCACATCGCCGCCACTAAATAAACCTATTAACCCCTAAACCGCCGGCCCCCCACATCACAAAACACTAAATTAAACTATTAACCCCTAAACCTAACACCCCCTTAACTTTAAACTAAAATGACAAATGAACTATATTTAATTCAATAAAAACTTACCTGTGAAATAAAAATAAACCTAACATTAAACTATAAAATAACTTTACCTTTTAGTAGAAATCCTATTCAGTTGCTCTTATCCTATTGACTGATTTGAATTTGAACAGTCAAATCAGACAATAGGAATACAAGGTACGCCATTTGAAACAGATACCTTGCATTAAAGTTTCAGTGTACGGCGGTGACCGTATGAAGAGGATGCTCCGCACAGGATCGCTTCCAGGATAGCTCCGCATGGCCGGGATGAAGATAGAAGACTCTCCCGGGATGGATGAAGATGTTGCTGTCTGGATGAAGTATACATCTGGGAAGACCGATCCGGACCTCCGCTCCGCGCCACCTTCGCTGTGGATGAAGATGATGGACCCGTCTGGAAGAAGACCTTCTCCGCCGGACTTCTGAAACCGTGAGTACCTATTTGGGGCATTAGTGTTAGTTAGTTTTTTTTGGGGGGGGAGTTGTTTTTTTAGATTAGGGTTTATTGGGCAATTTGCAAAAGAGTTGTATGCCCTTTTAAGGGCAGTGAAAAAGAGCTAAATGCCTATTTAAGGGCAATGCCCATACAAATGCCCCTCCAGGGGCATTGGGTAGTATAGGTTTATTAGTGTTAGTTTTTATTTTATTTTGGGGGGTTTGGTGGGTGGGGGGTTTTACAGTTAGGGGGGACTTTGTTTATTTTTAAAGAGCTGATTTCTTTAGGACAATGCCCTACAAAAAGCCCTTTTAAGGGCTATTGGTAATTTATTCTTAGATTAGGGGTGTTTTTATTTGGGGGGGGATTTTTTGTTTTCATGGGATTAGGTTTATTTTTTTTATTTTAGATAGTGTTGTTTATTATTTTTGGTAATGTTAGCCTTTTTTATTTTCTGTAATTTTAGATTAATGTAATGTAATTTTTTTAAAAATTGTATTTTAATTGTAATGTAGTATTTTTTTTTTGTGTAACTAAGGGGTTAATTTAGGGGGTGTTATATTAGGGGGCTTAGTCATTAAATTTGTTTTTTGCATTGTGGGGGTTGGCGGTTTAGGAGTTAATAGGTAAATTAGGTTTAATGCATTGTGGGGGGTTGGCGGATTAGGGGTTAATAGATGTTTTAGGTAGTTTGCGATGTTGTGGTTGGCGGAATTAGGGGTTAATAATTTTATTAGGTGTTTTTTTTTCCCTTATTACTTTGTGCGGGTGGTTAGTTTATTTTTTTCTAGATAGTTTGTACGGGCGGTTAGTTTTTTTTTTATTACTTATTGCAGACGGTTAGGTTTTTTTTTTTAATACTTATTGCAGGTTTTTTTTTTTTTTTGTAATGCTCTGTTTGCCTTTGTTGCATCCTGGTGGATTCCAAAAATGGCAGGGTGGTGAAAGATCCACCAAATTAATCCAGGTGAATTCTTTTGGCTGCCTCGCGCTGCCAACATTCCTTTGAGAATGTGTGCGCAACTGCCGACGGCAACGGACGCGTTACAAATGTGATTGTAGTATAGATTATAGTAATTATAACAAGTGGAACGCACTACTATAATTACTTTTTTTTGTTCCAAAATGTATTTATTTTTTAGCTATACATTATATATATTTTTTTATTATCTACTGATATTTTGGGAGTGTATCCTTCTTTATAATATGTATAGAGGGTAAAAATCACTACTTGGAATCTAGAGGGAATAAACTGACCTATAAAAAGAAAAGCCATTTTAAATCACCTAAAAAACAAAATATAGATATTGCCTACATTCAGGAAACTCATCTCACCGATAGGGAGCACAAGAAACTAAAAACAGGTTAGGTTCAAGAATGTATCTATTCATCCTATACTAGCTTATCACGAGTAGCCATAGTATTTCATAAGAGGTTGGAATATAAAATTGAGAGCTCATACATTGACACCCAGGGTAGAATTATAATCTTGAATATAATATTAAATAAACAAAAATATACATTATGCACTGTCTATGGCCCAAACCAACAAGATACAACATTTTAGAGCAAACTCCAAAAGTTATTACATAAGCATATTGAAAATAAAATTATACTACTTGGAGATATTAATGTGACCCCCGATGCATTGATAAATAGAAAATAAACGCAAACAGAGCGTAAAATCAAATCCAGACATAATTGTGAAAAAAGATAATTTAATCATTATGTGTTAATCTTGGAATATAAGATATATGGCATAAAAATCCAGATAGTTTAGACTATACACATATATCACGGTCCAACAAACCTAAGTCAAGAATAGATTACTGCCTTACATCACACAAATTGAATATATTAGTGGAGGATGTAAAAATATTGCAGTTTAATGTTTCAGACCACACCCCAATATTACTGTCTTTAAAAGGTAGTAAAACATATGGTAATGCAAATAAGTTTATATATCCTAAGTATTTGTATAAATTAGAAAAATGGACAACATTTTTGGAGGAAAATGGGAAAACTATAGAGTTAATAAACTTTCAGCATAGTGATAAATCACAATTATATTGGGAAACCTCTAAAGAAGTTTTGAAAGCTGAGATGATCTCTTACTTAAATTATAACAAGAAAAACAAAACGAGAAGGGGAGTTAAAAATAAATAATCAAGTAGGAAAAGCCTATATTCAACATAGAATGGAAACAACAAATCAAAATATAAATACATATTTCACATTTAAAAAAGAAAGAGAATTAATTCTATTTAATAAATCACAAGAAGAGTTTAAAAAAATGTCCACAAAATACTATAGATGTGAAAATAGAACAGGTAAAATGCTTGCTAATGCTGTAAAGGAGGGGAAAACGTTCAATCATATATACGCCATAAAGTATCAAGATCGTATATATAAAGATACAGATACTATTATTAAATGTCTCATTAAATACTATCAACATTTATATAAATCACAGGGAACTAATATAAAAAATCTAAAGATTTTATGGAACCAAATTAATCTCCCACAAGTGTCTGAAGATCAGCGTAGATTACTTAATAGAAAGATAGAAAAAGAGGAGATACAGAAAGTTATACAAGCGTTACCTTTATCTAAGGCATCAGGACCAGATGGACTCCCGGCAGAGTATTATAAGGCAATGATTCATAAAATAATAGATCCCTTATACCAAGTAGTCCAAGAAATTTATGAGGAGAAAGAGAGAATATTGCCCACATTTAAAATAGTAAATATGGTTGTTATACCAAAGCCAGGAAAAGACCAACTTCAACCTCAGTCATATAGGCCAATATCTTTAATGAATGTAGACTATAAAATTCTAATGAAGATATTGGCAAATAGACTAAATACTATATTACCATTCATTATTTCAGAAGAACAGGTTGGCTTTATGACAGGTAGAACGTCGGTACTACATATTAGAAATATCTTACCATCGCAAAAATCTGGTTCAAAGAGTGAGATAAATTCAGAAAAAATGTATCAAAATGCACCAAAGGATTATACCACACAAACTTGTCTTAAATTAGGCGAGATCTCCCAACCAGATCTCAAAGAGATAAGAAAGAAATGTGCCAAAAGAAAAGCGCTACACTCCCTATTAAGGTGTGTGTTGCTTAAGGTGGTGTCCACGCTATATGTCAACGTGTGAGAATTCAATATTAGATGATGTAAGGCTTAAAAAAAATTATTATTTAATTACACCTCTTAAAATCAGATTAAAAAATCAACAAAAAATGACAATGAAAAACACAATCAATTGAAAGTATACAATCAGCAATGGCATTAAATTACAATACAATAGCAATAAAATTACATTAAAATTACAGTTATATAAAAATCCTTTAGAGCAGTGATGACATACTTTAACAGTGGTATTGCGTTGTTAAAGTGGTACGGATAGGCTATAATTGCAATAATCAATTGGAATAGCAAAGATGTTAATCTATTGCATGTGTGCTGATCCAAATGTGTAAATAGTGTTCGTAAGGTGATGGCAAAGTGATAAAATAAAGCAGTGTTTAAATGATCCTAAAAATCAAACTAATAAATTGTATACAAATTTTGTAGTGTATAATAAACGAACATGTTCAAACAAGATAATCAAATATCTCCAAAATAATGTCCCAAATGATATGTGTGTGTATAATGTCCCAAGGAAAAAACTCCAAATTTTATCCAATTTGCAATCCTGATTAAATATTGTATCCAAATTATGCGTTATAATCCATGTCCTAAACGAATAATACTCACAAGATACAAAGTGTGTGGGTGGGGAAAGAATAAATAAAATTAAAAATAAAAATAATGGTGGAATGCCAGATTTAAAAATCGAAAAGGTCCTCAAAAATGTGTCAAAAAACAAGGTGTACACCTAAAAATAAAATAAAAACTGTGGTCAAAAAAGTGGTCAAAAATTATTATTCAATAAACTAATAGTTACTATTACTATAAGGTAACTGAGGGATTATTTACACAACGCAAACCACATTTGAAATCCATCACAATTGGAAGCGAATAATTACCAGTGATACAACACTATTTTCACTATTAGTTTATTGAATAATAATTTTTGACCACTTTTTTGACCACAGTTTTTATTTTATTTTTAGGTGTACACCTTGTTTTTTGACACATTTTTGAGGACCTTTTCGATTTTTAAATCTGGCATTCCACCATTATTTTTATTTTTAATTTTATTTATTCTTTCCCCACCCACACACTTTGTATCTTGTGACTATTATTCGTTTAGGACATGGATTATAACGCATAATTTGGATACAATATTTAATCAGGATTGCAAATTGGATCAAATTTGGAGTTTTTTCCTTGGGACATTATACACACACATATCATTTGGGACATTATTTTGGAGATATTTGATTATCTTGTTTGAACATGTTCGTTTATTATACACTACAAAATTTGTATACAATTTATTAGTTTGATTTTTAGGATCATTTAAACACTGCTTTATTTTATCACTGTTAAAGTATGTCATCACTGCTCTAAAGGATTTTTATATAACTGTAATTTTAATGTAATTTTATTGCTATTGTATTGTAATTTAATGCCATTGCTGATTGTATACTTTCAATTGATTGTGTTTTTCATTGTAATTTTTTGTTGATTTTTTAATCTGATTTTAAGAGGTGTAATTAAATAATAATTTTTTTTAACCCTTACATCATCTAATATTGAATTCTCACACGTTGACATATAGCGTGGACACCACCTTAAGCAACACACACCTTAATAGGGAGTGTAGCGCTTTTCTTTTGGCACATTTCTTTCAAAGAGTGAAATATCCTATCGGAGGCCTTTCTTTCATCGGTGGATGCCGAAAAGGCCTTCGATAGGATTGAATGGAACCATTTATTCTATACTATTGATAAAATAAATATAAAGGGCAATTTACTTGATTATATTAAGGCAGTGTATACCCCTACAGACGCATATATGTGTATTAATGGCTATATATCCTCTCCAATTATATAGAGGTATTCAACAGGGCTGCCCCCTTTCTTCCCTTCTCTTCAATATAGCATTGGAACCACTGATACACCTTTTAAAGAGCTGTTCACCAGTGATCCTGATAGAGAAATTATATATTCAGATGGCACTATCTACTCCTTTAAGTATCAGATCCTGAGATATATAAAGATAAAATTGTAGAGAACATCCTTCTTTGGAGATCTCTCAGGATATAAGATTGATATGAAAAAATCTAAAATCCTGAAGCTATATAAGAAAACCAAGAGAAAAAAAGAAGTCAAAGATTATATAACCTACCTGGGAATAAAAATCCCAGCAATCCTACTGCCATATATGACTTAAATTTTCCACCACTAATAAATGATATAGTGAAAGATGTTAAAATTTGGCTGAATTTAAATTTAAATCTGTCTGGCAGAGTAGATATAATTAAGATGTCTATTTTGCCCAGACTACTCTACCCTATACATACTGTATGCTACCATTAAGAATTTCTAATAAAGATCTTTTTTTTTTTATTATTATTATTTATTATTTTCTCTTTGACACACACAGGAAGAAAAACAAAACAATCACAAAAAGAAAAAAAATGTGGTCATACAGTAAATATTCATGAAGATGCAGCTTCCATCATAATAAAGAGAGAGTCGTAGCTCCCATAATAAATTTATACTTTAAAGCAAAAATTGAACATAAATTACAATCAAACCACTACCGACTACCTGGATCCTAAAAAGAATGGAGAAAAAAATAAAAAAATAAATAAAGGATATATAATTGTACCACTCCTGCCTCTAAATGGGCAGCAACATGAGTCGGACATCAAGCACCAACTCTTTACCTATTCCTTTCTGGAAGGAAATAAAGCTCAACTGTAAGACGACCATAAGATCAAACGAAACAATAACACAACAAGACAAGAGAAGGGGAAAAAAAAAAAAAAAAAACCCATACATAAATTCCTCTCCTCCTCTCCCCCCCCCCCCCCGCCACCACCACAGCTATCCCTCCCGACGCTCCCCTCCAGGCCACTCAATCCAGCTATGTGGAAAAACATTTAATAAAGTCAATTCCGCAAAGCTCACTGATGATAAGAAGGGGGAGAGAATCAATTTTTGCAGAGTACTTGGATAAGATAAGATAACAGGGGACCATCTCCACAAAAACTTCTTAATTTTTTTCTCCGCAGCATCGTAGAGATGGTATGATTCAAAGACAATTTGGTCTTGAAGTGTTTTAAAAACCATATCTAGACCTGGTAAATGCCTAGCTTTCCAATTTTTAAGTATACAGTGTCTAACTGCTAATATAATTGTATTTAAACTATTTATTGTATTACTATTAAGGACATCTTTTGGAGGAAAAAGAAAGATGATATCCTCCGCAGATAAAACCTATTGTAACTTTGTATAATTTGTTGAACCAATGGATAATTTTCAGCCATAGTTGTCTAACTTTAGGGCATGTCCAGAACATGTGAAGTGTATCTGCCCTGCCATGTGCACATCGCGGACATAAAGTAACCCGAAGAGGGATAAAACTTAGTTATTTTCCAAGGTGAAAGGTAAAAAATATTAATCAATTTCATATGTGATTCATTCCAAGACACAGGTACTTTACATTTACGCATTGAATGAAAGCTCTGATTAATTATTTCATGATCTATTGAAGGGATTGTCGAAGACCAGGATCTACATATATTATCCCCAATAAGCAGACTCTGCTTATTCAGCATAATGTCATACATCAAAGAAATCAATGAATCCCCTGTTGTAAATTTTTGTATACAGAGCTTAATATCCGACCAGGCCATTATGACTGGAACACGCCACTTCTGCGCTGAAATGAAATGACGAATTTGGAAGTAAGCAAATAAACTAGACCTGGGTATTCCGTATTTACTAGAAATAACCTCTGCTGATACCGTTTGATAATTTTCATCAAGTAATTGTTTTACATATTGTAACCCTTTTCAGCCCAATCTTTAAATACTTTTTGATATAACCCTGGAAGAAAACTTGGATTACCTAGAATAGGTAAAAATTCAGAAAAGGAATAATCCAAATCTAGAATTATACAAAATTTTTGCCAAGCGTGTACAATATTTTTAATAGAGATAAGACAGCTAACATTCTGCGGCAGTTTCTGTACTTGAGAATGTAAAATAGCTTTTAGAGAAAACGGGGCAATTAAAAAGGTTTCCATCTCTTCAGATGATACTATATTAGATCCAGTGAGCCAATCTATCGCTGTTTTAACCATAGTAGCCAAATTATAAAGTTTAAGATTAGGCAGAGCTAATCCCGCTACTCCCGTATTTTGCATTAATCTTCCCAGGGCAATTCAAGGCTTTTTAGTATTCCAAATAAATTTGGAAAATAAAGCATTGATTAGCTTCAAATACTTATTTAATATAAATAAAGGAAGATTCTGCAATGGGTAAAGCAAACAAGGAAAAATAATAGATTTAATTAAATTGACACATGCTTTCATAGAAAGTGGAAACGCCGCCCAGATTTGTAAATCTGATCTAATCTTTCGGAGTAGAGGCCCATAATTAGCTTTATACCAAAAACTAGGATTTTTATGCAAAACTAGACCTGAATATTTAATAGCGTTGACTCGTTTAAATGGAATATTAGGTACTACTGTCCGTATATTATTTAAGCACATTAATTCACTCTTTTCTAGATTTATCCTGTACCCAGAAAAAGAACTAAAGATTTTCAGAGTTTGTAAAACAGATGGTATAGACTGTTGTACATTAACCAAAAATACTGACATCGTCTGCATATAACAACGTTTTAAGGGACTGTGTGCCAACCGCGACTCCTTATAGAACGTCTCTAAATCGTATTGCTAGGGGTTCCAAAGCAATATTAAAAAGTAACGGAGACAGGGGGCACCCCTGCCTGGTGCGTCTCTGTATATTATTTTAGGAGATAGGGTCCCGTTAATCAGTATAAAAGATATAGGGTTATGGTATAGTCTGTGAATGAATTGTACAAATTCTCCTTTGAACCAAAACTGCTCTAATGCCCCAAATAAATACTCCCACACAATTGAATCAAATGCTTTAACAGCATCTAGGGAGAGAATAGCAACATCCTGCCATAAGGGCTTCTTCTTACCCTGGTCCACATTCCAAGCATAATCCAAAAAGTTTATCAATTTACGGATATTTTTTGTTGGGTTTCTGGCTACCATAAATCCGGTTTGATCTGAACGGACAATCTTGATGCAATAATGGCCATTAATATTTTATAATCTATGTTCAAAACTGAGATTGGTCTGTAAGAAGCCGGATCTTCCGAATTTTTATCTTTCTTTAAAATAAGTGAAATATTTGCCGCGGAGAAATGGCTTGAAATAGGATTCTGCGTGCAAAAATAAAAACTAAAGAGTTTTTCTAATATCAAGAGTATATCTTCGTCAAGACATCTATAGAACTCAGCTGGAAAGCAGTCCGGTCCCGCTGCTTTGTTCATCTTTAAATTATCTATCGCTTTACTAATTTCTTCCGTAGAGATTGGGGCATTAATTGTTGTTACATCATCACAAGATAATTTAGGCACCTTTATCATATCCCAAAAAATGTCTTGATTAACGTTATCTATTTCAATTCTGGAATAAAGCTGTTGATAATAAGTATGAAACATTTCTTCAATTCCCTTAGTCTCGGTGGCTCTACCTCTATCCGTGTGAATAGCAAGAATGAGATCTTTCTTTTTTCTTGCTTTAGTCAGTCTAGCCAAATATTAATCAGAGTAACCATGCACACCTCTGAAGTGGAGATTCATTTTTGTTTCTTCCTCTACTAATTTTTGTTTTAAAAAAAGATTCCTTTCATTTCTATTATCTCTATATTTCCCCCAGTTACCCACTGTGGGATTTGAACAATATTTTCTATAGGAATTACTGAGTTGGTTTGTAATTTGAATTTCTCGTGCTCTGCTCTTTTTCTTTCCTATACTAACATATGATTGAATCTCTCCCCGCAAAACTGCTTTAAAAGCTTCCCAGAAGATTTCTGGTTTATTGAGATAGTTTAAATTCTCATTGTAATAATGCTGCCAGGATGACTTTAAAAAGTTAACAAATTTGGGATTGGTGTATAAATAGCGATGAAAGACAAATCCAGGTATTTTAATCCTTTCCTTATTACCTGAGGGAAATAATAATGAGATAATAGCATGATCTGAAACAAAAATATCCCCCATATCAATCTCTAGTTCCTGCATAAGTAATGTTTCTGAAATTAAAAAAAGTCTTTTCTGGAAAAGGTTCGATGTGCTTTAGACTCACACAAAAATGACATTTTATCAGGATTTTTAAACCGCCATACATCCACTAGTTTTAACCTTGTACAAAATTTAGCATTTCTATTATGACCCGGTCTGTTTTTTTTAGAAAATCTGTCCAATACTGGACATAGGGTTGCATTAAAATCTCCCCCAAGTATTAAAATCTCAGAAATAAAAGGGAATAATTTCAGTTTTATTTTTTCCAAAAAATCACTAGAGAACTTATTTGGAGCGTAAACATTACATATCACCAGTTTCATATTTTTTTGTTGAATCTGGAGGAGAATGTATCTAGCTGTATCTTTATTAAGATAAATATAGTGATCAAGAATTTTATATGGAAACAAAGTAAATCAAGGATTAGCATATCCAAACTGCAAATGCCAGTAAATAAAATAGGTTGGAGCCTCCCTAACATAAAATATTATAACTGGGCAGCGTTAGCAACATACAATCTTGAATGGGACAGGAGTGGAGAAATATACTAATCTGAAATTTGATTTATCCTATGGCTGTATCTTATTTTCCCCATGCCGATTCAGACGAGATCCCAAAAAATATAAAAACTCATATTGTATAGCTGGAATAGACATGGGATAAATAGAATAGGAGATCTATTTAAAGCGAACAGCAATAGGATATATTCTGTCCAAGAGATCTCTACTAAATATGATGTAAAAATCCAAAATTATTTTCACTATAATCAGATTGAGTCGTACATTAAAAAAGTGCTCAGAGTCCCTGTATATTAATAGTAAAAACACAATTGTAGAAATGTACGAAAATTATGAAAAAGGTAAATTCAAGATCACAAATATTTATAATAAAATTATTGATAGCGCAATTAAGGGAAACCTTATAAAGATGACAAATAAATGGCAACAGATACTAGAAATACACTGTAAAACAATTATGTAACAATATAAGAACAGTAAGACAAACCACAATGGCAAGCGAGCTGAGAGAATCACAGACCA
This sequence comes from Bombina bombina, assembly GCF_027579735.1. NCBI lineage: Eukaryota > Metazoa > Chordata > Amphibia > Anura > Bombinatoridae > Bombina > Bombina bombina. Next base: position 1,436,937,600 of record NC_069500.1, read on the forward strand.
GATTATTACATAATGACTATAAAACAGTAACAAATCTGAGTAAATGGAAAAAAGATTCTAATCCCATCTGTCCAAAATGCTCTTTTAAAATTACCAAATTTTTCTCACTATTTTTGGGACTGCCCAAAAATGTATCAGTATTGGGCCCAGATCTCATATTGGCAATCTAGTACATTTAAAGAGAAATACCAACTGAATAAACAAGATATATTTGTATTACAGCTATCAAAACCAATTCATAAACAAAGAAAGCCAATTATTATAATAAAAATATTATTAGCGACGAGGGCCATCACAAAACTATGGATTAATAAAAAAAATCCACCTATCGCTTCACTTAAGAAAGCAATATGGCAGCATCAAATAATAATGGAGAAATATGATACACTATCAGACCCAATAGGGAGAGTACAGTTTTGTTTGGATGAATGGGAACAATATATTAAAACAATGAAAGAAGGGGGCGGAGCTTAGCCACGAACTGAGATGGCTGCTCATTAACTGAGCTCCGTAGTCCCTGATGAGTAACAGTCAAAATTCTGAACGTACCCCTAATACAGCCTGAACAAAAAAACTACCCAGACCCTTAGGGGGGCGCCGGCTGCTTTTTTCACCGCCCCAGAAGACTACACCGACGCCGAGAAAGGAGTTCAGTAAGAAACAGCGGTGGCGGGACCTGGTGGTGTCGGGGCCTAAAGACCGGACCGCGGTAACATCAAACCGCCACTAACTCGATCAGCAGACCATCCGGCTCACCGTGTCTAACAGCCATAAAGCAAACCCAGGTGAGGTTACATTGAGCTCAGTAGTAAGATCACACTGAAGGTAGCGGCGGCGGAGGCGGCGGGCCGGCACCGCGAGGTGGACTGGGGCACACTCACATTTCCCATACGGGGCCTCTTCACTTCAGCATCTACCCCAAACATAAGCACACGTGGGGACTATACCCAACTTTCACTGAAACTACCCCAAAGCAGATAGGCGACGGACCAGACACCCAGGGCCTGAGGCCTAGTGTAGAAGTAGGCCAGACACGCAAAACAACTGCTTGCACAGCGGCCCAAACATACAGCAAGCTCAAAACACTAACCCGGGCCTCACTCTTTGCAAAAGCTGCCCGTGAAATTGTGAACTGCTCAACCTTTGCAACCCTAGGCACTTGACTGGCACAGAAGCTGCCACAGAGGTGCCTTTTAAACGCCTAGCAGAGCCCTCTTGGAAGGGTGTAAATGATCAGTGTTAACAGCTCACTTAGTACATAAAATAGAGAAGACACCCTGTCTGACATTTATTAATCAAAATACTACAAAAAGACAATGTCCGGGAAAAGAAGCGTTAAGCCTGTAAAAGGCTCACAGGCCACAGCAATAGAAAACTACATGATACCGGTCGAATCTGCGTCACAGCAAACCAGAATTGCACCTGACCCTAGCATCACGGGCGCACACAGCACGCAGGCCCAGACTCGCAATGCAGAACACAGCCCGCTGCATCAGAATTTCCTTACTAAGGAAGACATAAAACATCTTTCATCAAAGGATGACATAAAGGAGGCAATGAAAGACTTTAGGTCCATGTTTGGGGAACTCAAAAACGAACTCTCTGCAGTTGACCAGAGAGTCACAGCCATAGAGGAGAAGCAGGAATCCATATTCTCTGATCTGCAACACCAGTCAAGTGTCTCACAAGCACAGAGGACCTGGAAAACAGGAGCAGGAGGAACAACATAAGACTGCGTGGTGTTCCAGAAAGCATAGATCCTCCTGCCCTGTTGGAATATATACAGGACTTTATCAAATATCTTAAAAACAATGAAGCGGCAGCAGAAACCCCAATAGAAAGAGCCCACAGAGCCCTTCGGCCCAAGCCACCCAACAGGGCCCCCCCCCAGGGACATTATCTTAAAATTCCTGTCCTACAGAGATAAGGAACTGATCCTTAGACTTGCCAGAGCAAAAAACCCACCTGAATTTCGTGGAGTAGAGGTTCAAGTTTACTCTGACCTATGCCCAACTACCTTACAAAAGAGAAGAGACCTAAGATTCGTCACCTCTGTTCTAAAAGATAGAAGGATCGCATACAGATGGGGATTCCCCACCTGTCTGATAGCTACTTTGAACAACACCTCTCATGTCTTAAGAACTTTAGACGACCTCCCCGCATTCAACCAAGCTCTTGGCCTTGACATCAGACCCCCACGCCAGAATGCTGAAGCACCAGAAGATCCCCGTGAAAGAGGCCTAGAAGGGAACAGATTCCACCCAGGCTGAAGAAACTACAATACAGAACAGCGGAAATTAAGCCAAAAGTTTTCAAGTTTGCTGGACTGAAATAAAAGGCCCATTGGGCAACACCTTGGACTATCCTGGACTGCACTCAGCAAGCACGTACAGATAAGTCTAAACATTAAGTTAAAAAAGTTGAGACTGTTGTAAGCTAGAATTCTGTTATAATTCTAATTGATTATACTGTTAATATTGATCAAAGTTATGGTTTGATATGAACAAATTACTCTTACTGTTGTGGGAAAATATGGAGTTGTCGAGGGGGTGGGGATACGGGTGAGAGAGGCCACATGGCAATACAACAGGGGGAGACTGGGCGAGAGAATAGAGGTCCTCTCAAAATGACTCATGAGGGCTTATGTAAGGGCCTAGACCTAGAACGACTCACACGACACCCAAGGTTTAAACGAACAGCATAAAGACATATCTAAGCTCTACAGTCACATATAGCTAGATAGCCCCCGAACTGCGCCAACCCCAGAGATTGTTTTAGGTTTCAACAGATGACTGATACAGCCCATTAGAAGGGAAGCACACAAATACCGCCATATCAAGTAAGACCTCTCCCCAGACCCGGCGATCCGTGAGCCGGTACACTAGACAACTTTTCTGGCCTCCCCCTCAAACAGATACGACTGATAGAAGATCCCCTCTCACACTCTCATCCCACATAACACCTGACAACTAGCAGAAGACGCGAGATGTAGGACAGGGCAAAACTGATGCTAGCAACCTGGTTATTTGCACAGAACTGTTCAATTTACAACTATTTATTTTATTTGGTACGTTTTGAAACAAAGGAAAATGTTAAAAAGTTTATGTTTAAGATGTTCACTCAGGGATAACTACCCCTGATTTACTGATTTCTCTCTTTACTTTCGTTCTCACTGTTTTTGTCTTGAGTAATAGACTTGAGACACACTTGCTAAAGATTAACCAACTGTAAAACCTTCCCAATCTTCCTCTCCCACTAACTGTACCCCCCCTCCTTCATCTGTCCCTCCTCTCCACCCATTCCATCTCTTCCTCCCTCTCCACCCATCTTTCCCTCACCCACTTCCCTCCCCCCCCCATTTTTTTTTTTCTCTCTCCTCTCCTTTCCACCACCCCTTCTCTCCTCTAGACCAGGCACACCATGGCCCCCCAACACAGAAAGGGCAGCACCCTTACAATTGAAATCATAACGGTCAATGTCAAGGGATTTAATAGCCCCAGCAAGCGATCCATTGCCCTCACTGACCTGCATAGAATGGGTGGGGATATAGTATATATACAAGAAACGCATTTTGCCAATGGTCATGAACCAAAATGGTATAACCGCAGATACCCAACAGCGTACTTTGCCTCAGGTCCCAAAAAGAAAAATGGAGTTGGAATATTAATTAGCGCAAATGTGCCGCTTCAAGTCGATCGGGTCCTTAGAGATCCGAACGGCAGATATATCATACTCTTAGGCAACCTTTTTGGTAGGCCAGTGACTCTGGCCAACATATACTGCCCTAACCAGTCCCACCACCTCTTTATACAAGATATTACGCGCAAGCTACTCGAAACTCAAAGGGGAATACTGTACTTGGGAGGAGACCTGAACGCGCCCCTAGACCCTGCACTAGACACGTCCAACGGAATCTCCAGCACCCCCCATAAGATCTTAAAGCGCATCCATGACTCTCTGACTGAGCTAGTCGTACATGACATCTGGCGCCTACATCACCCAAATGCCAGAAACTATTCATTCTACTCGCACCCGCATCATAAATACACTAGAATCGACTATCTATTTACAGATCCCACAGGCCTCACGATAACCACTAGCAGTAACATTCACTCGATCACTTGGTCAGACCATGCGCCGGTCAGCTGCTCTGTCCGGTGGCCTGATGCGCCAATCACCCCATATGTTTGGAGACTGGATGACACGATCTTAGATGATCCAGTGTTCCGTGCAGAGACCCACGAGTCCCTGGTCCAATTCTTCCGGACAAATGCAAATGATCATATGCAGAATAGTACCATCTGGGAGGCACATAAATGCACCATCAGAGGCCTATTGATCAAGAAGCGAGCACAACTGAACAGGCAAAGCAGAGAACGCTACCGAGACCTTCTGAAACAGGTCTCGGATGCAGAAAAAGAGCATAAGAAATCCCCGGTAGATGAGAGCATGCTTAGAGCGCTTGTACAAGCGAGAGCGAAACTGCTCTCATATTTACAGGAGGGGTACCAAAAACAGGCTCTAAAGCTGAGACAGACTTACTTTGAACACGGTGATACGGCTGGCAGGCTACTGGCCAGGGCAATAGCACGCAAAAAGCTTAAAGCTTATGTATATGAAATAAAGGACCAGGATGGGGAAATCAGAGCCGACGGACAGTCGGTGGCTGATGCTTTCAGTGACTACTACGAAACACTGTACAATATTCAAGGAAAGCGTAGAGCGGAAGGAGTTGCCCCGCAGGACCTGCAAACTGAACAGGATTTCTGTGCATATACTGGCGGAGTGAACCTCCCGAGCCTCTCGGAACAGGAAAGGGACGCACTAGAGTCCCCCATCACTGTGGGCGAAGTAAAAGAGGCCATAAAAAACCTCCCATCAGGGAAAATACCGGGCCCTGATGGCTTTGGGATCAAATACTATAAGTTATTTATGAACACACTAGCCCCTGAACTGGTAACAATTTTTAACTCCCTCTCTGACCATCCCACACTTCCGCACACAATGCTCGAGGCGCACATAGCCGTAATCCCCAAGTCTGGAAAGCCTCCTGACAAACCGGAGAGCTACAGACCGATATCTCTTCTTAATTCCGACGTAAAAATACTCGCTAGAACCTTAGCTAACCGCTTAAATAAATACCTTCCCGGATTGGTCTCTACCGACCAGGTCGGTTTCATCCCAGCCCGAGAGGCAAGGGATAATACCCTCAAAGTCCTGCAACTAATAACCTATGCACATAACAATCAGAAACCGTTGGCCCTGGTCACAACTGACGCCGAAAAAGCGTTTGACCGGGTAGATTGGTCATTCATGAGACATACACTACTTAAGTTCGGACTAGGCCCTAAGATGGTTAACACCATTATGTCACTCTACTCCACACCAAATGCAAGAGTTAGGGTCAATGGCACTTTGTCCAAAACGTTCCAGATTAAAAATGGGACAAGGCAGGGCTGCCCGCTTTCACCTCTACTGTTTGCCCTTGTCATGGAGGTGCTGGCAGAAAAAATCAGAAACAACCCGCGGATAAAGGGGATAGTGGTAGGTGAGCATGAGCATAAACTGGCCATGTACGCCGACGATGTCCTCCTGACACTATCGGACACATCAAATTCCCTACGAGAGGTTCTCGTCGAATTCTCTGAATTTGGAAGAGTATCCAATTTTCTATTAAATCCCACGAAATCCGAAATATTAAACATCACAGAGTCACCAGACAATTTTGAGGCACTTATGTCTAACTGCCCAATAAAAATTGCTCAAAAATCCATAAAGTACCTGGGGATCACACTTACATCTTCTCTGACAGACATCATAGAGACTAACTATAGACAAATTGAGAAAGACATATTAAGCGACTTAGCCAGCTGGAAAAACAAAACTATCTCGTGGATGGGCCGAATCGGGGTAGTCAAAATGAACATTCTGCCAAGAGTGCTGTACGTTATGCAGACTGTCCCGGTTCGGCCACTCTCGCAGCAAATCCACAACATGCAGACATCTATTGAGGCTTATATTTGGAGCGGGCTTAGACCGCGTATACGCAAGAGCACGACATACTTGCCCAGGGACAAGGGAGGCTTGGGAATACCAAACCTGATAGACTACCTGAGAGTGATCTCTCTGAAGAGACTTGTCGAATGGTGCCATAACTCGCCAAACAAGGTTTGGACACTGTTACGGTACCAACAGGATACCAAGGTTAATACCAGATGACAACGTCCTGCATAGACAATCAGCAATTCACAACCCCGATCAGTTTCCCCTCAAACATGAGACCAAGCTCCACATTTCAGGTTAAAAACAGACTGTGTTTATTAAAGGCTGAATGCCTAGTATTTATACAGGTTTTGACCCCCCCAGATGAGGGTTGAAAGAATGTTGTACATTAGATAAAAGGGAAAAGCGCCCTTTTGACATGATACAATAGAATTATATTACTTCAACACTTCAACCACAAGACACTCTTGGCTCTTCTTATCACTTAGGCGTTTTCTCTCTGGAGGTGATCAAACAATAGAATGCTTAGCACTAATTAGATTATAGCTGGAGCCAGCAACTTGTGTTTAGAAAGTAAGATTATAGCTGGAGCCAGCAACTTGTGTTTAGAAAATAAGGTTAACACTGTTACAAACTGCTATTTGTGACTGGCCCTTTAAATGGAAGGTTGCCCTGCTTCCCTGGATTTTGGAGAAGCCTATTTGCCAGCCTCCTTCCTCATGACTATGGCCCCTGGAAGATTGTGCCCCTGAGAGTATATTGACTTTTGTGGGGTGTGTGTGGCCCTTTGGGAAACGTCTGGGGACATATTGTGACTCTGGTGAACAATGCCCCCTTTAAGACTATGTCCCCAGACCTGTGAAATGACTTGTCCCTGGCTTTCTCCCACTTGGTTCAGTTTCATTGTGTGCCATTAAGAGTTAAATTTTGTTCAGCTTCAAGAAACCTATTCTACATACAAGTCTGCTGGGATTAGCTCTAATTAGGTTTAGTGATCAACTTTCCCATTGTCTAATCAGACTAGTATTGATAAGGTGGACTGCATTGTTTTATTGTGTGTAATGTTATCTGCTGAAGTAATGTTGTGGCCTGTCAAAGGGAGTGTCTCTCTATCTAATATCAAATGTGTGATGGGGGATTTTATGCCTCCCCCTGAGAGTGTCCTGTTTGCATGTAACCTCAATAAAAAGGAGGCTGTGTGCTCCAGCACATCAGACCTATGTTGACCCTCTAACTTGAAGCTTTGACTCATGTTTGTAGGATTCAGCTAATATCACTACAGGGATTGCTGACTATGGTGCTGATGATTCTTTGGTGAGCGCTAGGAGCATCCTTTTCTACGGTCCAACTTCCAGCCAGCCTGGAGGCAACCGTAACATTTGGCGGCAGCGGTGGGATTGGCGTCCTAGCGCAAGGAGCAGCACCACAACAGCACTGGTATCGTAGGAGAGTAATTGAGGGCAACGCTAGCCACTGCGCAGCATCCCTACCTACAGCAGCATGGAGCTGACAAGATACTGGTCAGAACCATGTGAAGAGCACCTCAACCGGATCCGTCGCTATGAGGGCGTGGATTTCGTTCCAGAGGTAAAGAGGCGGCTAGTCCGATATGGTCCAGACCCTGCGCAGGAGGTAGTCAGTCGCATCATCCGGGAATTGGATACGGAGAACAAAGCGGCACGAGCCTTTGAGCGCCAACTGTGGAGTTTGAGGGTATGGACACCTGGTCTCTCTCCCCAGCCGCAGCATGTTCCACAGGGAGAGGAGAGCAGCGACCTCCCTCCCCAGCGGCAGTATACTGTGCAGAGGGAAGAGACAACCGGTCTCCTTCCCCAACCCCAACCAGTGATACCAGAGGCAGCAGGCCTCATAGACTGGTCCTGGGAGGACCCCCAGCAGGCAGGTGGAGATGGGACCGCAGTCTCTCTACCGGCCCTACAGGGATGCTGGGCAGGCGGCCCAGATCCCCAGCGACAGACCCAGCTACAGGGAGGGGAGAGCATCGACCTCCCTCCCCAGCCGGAGTGTGCCTTCCAGGGAGAGGAGACAACCGGTCTCTCTCCCCAGCCGCAGCATGTTCCACAGGAAGAGGAGAGCATCGACCTCCCTTCCCAACGGCCGCCGGAGTATCAGGAGGAGGAGGTAAGCCAATCTCCCCCTCCCCAGCTAACTCCTAACTTGGGCCCAGGGTTAACAGTGGAGATGTTAACCCCCACTGACCCCCACGTTCCCTTTGCCACCGGGCAGGACTATGCCCCAATTCCCCCAGCAGAAGAGCTGGCATCAGAACAGAGCGCTGCTGGCCTCTGCCCTACAGACCCCCTTGTTACAGGACTGGCCTGCAAACCCCCCACCCCAGCAGAAGCGCTGGCACCAGGGCAGAGTGCCGCTGGCCTCTGCCCCCCAAGTACCATCAGCTATTTGCACAGCTGCGCCAGGAAGGCAGAGGATGCTACACTTTCATCCTATAACCTGGAACCTACAGGCCAGTGCTACTTGTTGTGGGGGGGCTGCTTTGCTGCTAGTGTTTATTTGTGGGTGGGTTGCGAGACTAACTTAGGCACTGACCGACAGAAGGTCAGGTGCCTTGTTAGTCTCCCTCCAAAAGGGGAGATATGTTACAAACTGCTATTTGTGACTGGCCCTTTAAATGGAAGGTTGCCCTGCTTCCCTGGATTTTGGAGAAGCCTATTTGCCAGCCTCCTTCCTCATGACTATGGCCCCTGGAAGATTGTGCCCCTGAGAGTATATTGACTTTTGTGGGGTGTGTGTGGCCCTTTGGGAAACGTCTGGGGACATATTGTGACTCTGGTGAACAATGCCCCCTTTAAGACTATGTCCCCAGACCTGTGAAATGACTTGTCCCTGGCTTTCTCCCACTTGGTTCAGTTTCATTGTGTGCCATTAAGAGTTAAATTTTGTTCAGCTTCAAGAAACCTATTCTACATACAAGTCTGCTGGGATTAGCTCTAATTAGGTTTAGTGATCAACTTTCCCATTGTCTAATCAGACTAGTATTGATAAGGTGGACTGCATTGTTTTATTGTGTGTAATGTTATCTGCTGAAGTAATGTTGTGGCCTGTCAAAGGGAGTGTCTCTCTATCTAATATCAAATGTGTGATGGGGGATTTTATGCCTCCCCCTGAGAGTGTCCTGTTTGCATGTAACCTCAATAAAAAGGAGGCTGTGTGCTCCAGCACATCAGACCTATGTTGACCCTCTAACTTGAAGCTTTGACTCATGTTTGTAGGATTCAGCTAATATCACTACAGGGATTGCTGACTATGGTGCTGATGATTCTTTGGTGAGCGCTAGGAGCATCCTTTTCTACGGTCCAACTTCCAGCCAGCCTGGAGGCAACCGTAACAAACACTTTCAGTCCTGACCGAAGGGTCTGTCACATAGCTCCCCCCTTGTGGAACACTCCGGCAGACCCGGCTTGACCCTTTGGCGGATCAACTTGGGGATGACCGGACTAGGTGGTGGTAGGCATGTCAGTTTGCCGGGACAATCCATCTGCATTCCCGTTTAGCTTACCGGGCCGGTAGCTGATGGTGAAGTTATAGGGCTGGAGGGCTAAACTCCACCTCAGCAATCTACCATTGTCTCCTGAGACCCGGTTGAGCCAGACTAAGGGATTGTGGTCCGTTATGAGGGAAAATTCCTGTCCATATAGATAAGGGTTCAACTTCTTAAGTGCCCAGACCAGGGCTAAACATTCTTTCTCTACTGCCGCATAACTTACTTCCCGAGGTAATAACTTTCTGCTTATGTATGCGACAGGATGCTCTCCTCCATCCTCCCCGACTTGACTCAGTACAGCCCCCAGTCCATACATGGAAGCATCTGTATGAATGAGAAAACGTTTGTTAGGGACTGGGGCAGCCAAGACAGGGGCATTCACAAGGGCCTGCTTCAGTGCCTGAAACGTGGCTTCACAAGCTGGAGACCACAGGACCTGTTTGGGGAGGTTCTTCTTAGTCAGGTCAGTCAGGGGCTTGGCGATAGTACTGTAGTCGGGGACAAAACGTCGGTAATACCCGGCCGTCCCCAGGAAGGCTAGTACTTGGGTCTTAGTGATAGGTGTGGGCCAGTTAGCCACAGCCTCTACCTTGGCTGGCTCCGGTCTCTGGCTCCCACACCCCACTCGGTGCCCCAAGTACTGTACTTCAGCCATACCTAGATGGCACTTGTCCAGTTTCAAGGTCAGGCCAGCGGCCCGAATCTTGTCCAGAACCAGCCCTACATGGGTAAGGTGTTCTTCCCAGGACCCACTGTAAACCGCAATGTCGTCCAGGTATGCACAAGCAAATTCCTGGAAGCCATCAAGGAGTCTATCCACCATACGCTGGAAGGTAGCCGGAGCATTCTTCATCCCAAAGGGCATGACCTTAAACTGGTACAAGCCGAATGGGGTGACGAAGGCCGACTTGGGGATAGCATCCTCGGCCAGGGGAATATGCCAATAGCCTTTACACAGGTCTATGGTTGTCAGATAGCGCCCCCTAGCAATACGGTCAAGTAATTTGTCTACCCGGGGCATCGGGTAGGCGTCAGTGGTGGTCCTCTCGTTGAGCCGCCTGTAGTCCACACAGAACCGGGTGGTTCCATCCTTCTTAGGTACCAGGACTACAGGGGAAGCCCAAGGACTATCGGAGGGCTCGATCACTCCCAGCCGGGCCATCTCCTGTATCTCCTTCCGCATTCCTTCTCGGACTGCTTCGGGTATACGGTAGGGAGGCTGTCGCAGGGGATTCTGTCCAGGAGTCTCTACTTTATGTACAGCTAGGGTAGTGTAGCCGGGCTCTTGGGAGAACGTCGCCTGCTTCTCCCACAGGAGCTGTCTTGCCTGTACCCTCTCGGTAGGGTTCAACCGGTCCCCTAGCTGCACAAGACTAGTGAGGTCAGTCTGGGGGTCCTTCTCTAATAAGTCGGGTAGGGGTAAGTTCTCTGGGTCGTCTGCAGCAGGGGCATATACTGCAGCTACATCCTCTGGCCTCTCCTGATACTCCTTCAGCATGTTCACATGAAAGGATCGCTGGATCCTCTCATCTGCACAGCTGGCTATAACATAGGTAGTATCACACACCCGAGATAACACTTTATAAGGGCCCTGCCAAGATGCTTGCATCTTGTTGGCCTTCACAGGCTTGAGCACCAAAACCTTCTGTCCAACCTGGAAGACCCGCTGCCGGGCACCCTGATCGTACCACCCCTTCTGTCTTTCCTGGGCCACCTGGAGATTCCCTCTTACCATCAGAGACAGTTTCTCCATGCGGTCCCGGAGTTCCAGAACATACGGCACGATGGGGGTTCCCTCCTGCTCTATCTCTCCCTCCCAGTGTCCTCTAATGAGATCCAGGGGGCCGCGGACTCTTCTCCCATAGAGTAACTCAAAGGGAGAGAACCCAGTGGATTCCTGGGGCACCTCCCTGTACGCAAATAGCAGATGAGGCAGGAATCGTTCCCAGTCTCTGCAAGTGTCCATGAAGGTTCTCAGCATCTGCTTGAGGGTGCCATTAAAGCGTTCGCAGAGACCGTTAGTCTGGGGGTGATAAGGCGAACTGAGCAACGGTTTAATGCCGCACACCTTCCACAGCTGCTGGGTGAGCACAGCGGTAAACTGGGTCCCCTGATCAGAGAGAATCTCCTTAGGGAACCTGACCCTAGTAAAAACCTTAACTAGGGCATCAGCGACTGTCTCTGCCTCTATATTCGACAGTGCTACTGCCTCTGGGTAACGAGTGGCATAGTCCACCACAGTGAGAATATACTTCTTACCTGATGGACTAGCCCTGGCAAGTGGACCCACAATGTCAACGGCTATGCGGGAAAAGGGTTCCCCAATGACAGGCATAGACATAAGCCTAGCTTTGGGATGGTCCCCCCGCTTACCCACCCGTTGACAGGTGTCACAAGTACTACAATATACCCGCACATCTCGGTTAAAATTGGGCCAGAAGAAATTCTGGGTGATCCTATGAGCGGTGCGGCGGGACCCTAGATGTCCAGCTAATGGTACATCGTGCCCAATCCGCAGAATCTCTTGCCGGTATTTCGCAGGCACTACCAGCTGCCGATTTTGTGGAAGGGCAGTACTTTTCTGGGCAGGTTTGGGGATTCTATATAGCCTATCCCCCACCCACTCATAACGTTCCCCATCTACTCCCTCTTCTCCAGTGTCTGCCCTAGCCCTGTACTTCTGAAGGGTCGGATCCTCCCGGGTTTCCCTCCCGTACGTCTCTGGGGTATCCCAACTCAAGGGGGTCTGGTCTAGGGTATAAGTCGGGGAAGAGAGTCTTACCTGGGTCTCAGCAGCAGGTGGGTCGGTCTCTGTGACACGGGCCTGGGCACGGGTAATCACTGGGTTAACATCAACGGGACCCATGGGAGCGTAGGCCGAAACAAGGGGGGCCAAGTCATTTCCAAGGAGAACATCAGCTGGTAAATCCTTCATGACCCCGACATTCACATGTCTAGCGCCCACTCCCCAATCCAAATGTACCCGGGCAACAGGTAGGCGGAACACAGTGCCCCCTGCCACTCTCACAGCCACAGTGTCTCCAGTGTGCTGTTTCTCAGACACCAGGTTCTTTTGAAGCAAGGTCATAGTAGCACCAGTATCCCGTAGACCACTGACCTCCTTCCCATTCACTTTAACCAGTTGCCGGTGCTGTTGCCGGTTATCCCGGTGGACAGCTTGCACGGGGTCTGCTTCATGTAGGATGCCCCAGCATTCTTGTTCCTCTACGCAGTGGGCAGCAGGCTGAGGGTTACGTGGGATTCCGCCGGCGGGTCTCCTCCAGGACTGTGCTTGGTTTACCGTGTTGAGGGGACACTCCGTCCTTTTGTGTCCTATTTGCTTACATCCAAAGCACCGGATAGGCTGGGAGTAATCCCGTGAGGTGAACCGGGCTGTCTGAGGGTAGTTCGTGACCGGAGGCTGTGTGGCATAGCGGTGCGCCGGGGGTTGGTAATTGGCAGCTGCTGGGGTGGCCGGGGGTCTGTACTCCACTTTAGCAGGGGGCTTAGTGGTAGCAGTGTCCAGTTTGCGGGCATCCGTATACTCATCTGCCAAGCGAGCAGCTTCATGCAGGGTGGAGGGTTTACGGTAACTCTCTAACTCCTGCTGATAACTTGTCAAAGCAATGTTCCAACAGGAATAGCTGCAGCACCTCTTCCCCAGACACGGCTTGGCACCCCGCCATCCAGTGCGACGCTGTCCGGTGCACCTTACATGCCCACTCAACGTAGGAATCGCCAGCCAATTTAACAGTGTCTCTGAACCGTCTCCGGTATGCCTCCGGTGTAACCGCATACCTGGAGAGCAGAGCCTCTTTTACAGTATTATAATCCCCGACTTCCTCATCTGGAATGGCCCGAAAAGCCTCATTGGCCCGGCCGGATAATTTTCCGGACAATATCGTGACCCAGTCCTCGGCGGGTACCTGGTGTAGTGCACATTGCCTCTCAAAATCCGCAAGGTACCCATCAATCTCTCCTTCTGTTTCCAGGAAGTTTTTAAAAGCGGTAAAATGCACTTTTCTCTTTTCCACTGGGGTTGCGGTGACTTGGACTGCTGCAGCGCCGCTTTGGCGAAGTAGGTTGGCCTCCACAGCTGCTATGACATGGTCGATAATTTATGCTGATGGGTTGGGGCCATAGTGTGCCAGTCTTATTTTAACCGCCCGGTCAAAGCTTGCTTCTTCGGGGGTTCTGTCTGACCTGCTGGGCTCATTGGTTCCTTCGTGCCCTGATACTCCGTCCATCTCGGTCAGTCTTGCAATAATCTCCCTCTTCCTGAGGTTACTGGTTTGTTGGCCCAGTTGCTCTAGCAGGTCTTTAAGGGTAGCTCTTTTTAGCCTTTCATACGGTGTTCCCATTCGGTCTGGATCCGTAGTTGCTCCTTTGGGCGATAAGGATTCTCCCGTCGCTTGACACCAATTGTTACGGTACCAACAGGATACCAAGGTTAATACCAGATGACAACGTCCTGCATAGACAATCAGCAATTCACAACCCCGATCAGTTTCCCCTCAAACATGAGACCAAGCTCCACATTTCAGGTTAAAAACAGACTGTGTTTATTAAAGGCTGAATGCCTAGTATTTATACAGGTTTTGACCCCCCCAGATGGGGGTTGAAAGAATGTTGTACATTAGATAAAAGGGAAAAGCGCCCTTTTGACATGATACAATAGAATTATATTACTTCAACACTTCAACCACAAGACACTCTTGGCTCTTCTTATCACTTAGGCGTTTTCTCTCTGGAGGTGATCAAACAATAGAATGCTTAGCACTAATTAGATTATAGCTGGAGCCAGCAACTTGTGTTTAGAAAGTAAGATTATAGCTGGAGCCAGCAACTTGTGTTTAGAAAATAAGGTTAACACTTTCAGTCCTGACCGAAAGGTCTGTCACAGACATAAATAGACGGAGAGATCCTACAGAGGGGGAACGTGGGTGCTCTGGCCTGGATATCGCACAAAAATCGCCCAGTTGCCATTACACAGTATCCCCTCATTTTGGAGGTGTTTAAAACCTGGGACAAACTAATTGGAAAGTCGCCCCACGTTTCCACCCCAGCCTCGCCGGTGACCCCAGCTCGGGAGAACCCTGACATGGGAGCTGGGGGGTCATGGGACCCCATGCGGCCCCATACACGCTATCTGAAGCAGCGTTCTATAACCTTGTCCACCAACATAGACTTAAAAGCCAAAGTGACCTTGCTGAGCTGAGACCCGACATATACACTTCATGGTTCAGAGTAGCGCAGCTTTCGCACTTCTTTAACACGCACAAAGACAAATCAGATCTAACGAGCGACAGGACCCCATTTGAGGTACTATGCTCAATGACTCAAACTCCCAAACACCTAATTTCACAGCTTTACAGACTCCTCTTGACTGGCGGATCTGCTACCCTACCAACCTTCGTGGAAGCTTGGCAAACTGAATTGGGCTTAGAAATTGACTTGAAGGATTGGACAAATTTTTTTGACAAAGCCAGGAGAGTGTCAGTTTCCATGTGCATCCAGGAAATGCACTACAAGTTCCTGAGCAGGTGGTACATGACGCCTCAACGACTTCATAAAATATATCCAAACGCAAATGGGGGGTGCTGGAGGGGTTGTGGCGAGGAAGGAACATATCTCCATATTTGGTGGACCTGCCCTCTAATCCGCCCGTTTTGGGAGGAGGTATTTGGGGAGATGGGTAGACTCCTCAAGATCATAATTCCACCCAGACCACCTTATTTGATATATCACGATTTGCCCAAGATAATAGGTGAGGACAAGTACCTTTTGTTTCTGCTAATGCTAAATGTGGCAAAAGGTCTCATACCTGCATATTGGAAAAAACAAAGCACCCCTAGCCTGCAGGATTGGAGACACAGAGTAGAGGACCTGATTCGACTAGAAAGATACCATTACCTCAAAATTGGCAAAATTGGCACTCACGAAATGATGGTACTGACATGGGAGGGCAAAGAGATTTAAATTCCCCTAACATGCTTAGAAAACTAACACTGGGTTTCCTGCCCCCTCCCCACTCGCTAATTCCTTCTTGGGCCCCCCACTCCCCCCCCTCTTCTTTTTTTTTTTTTTTTTTTTCATTTTCTCTTATCTCTTCCTCTCTTCCCCCCCTCTCCTCACCCCCCTCCTACCCACCTCACTTACTAACCGTCCCCAAACATTCTCTTCTTCTCTCTAGTCACCTCTTTAGTGACTGCTTCAGGGTTTGTAGCCCCCACAACTGTGTGAGTAAAGTAGGTTGTGGAAATGTTATGCCTCTATCAGCAAACCTGAAGAAAACTACAAAAGCATCTAAAACATAATAATGGACATACACTAGCTGCGGACTTTTGAACCCGCAACTGAGACCAACATCGTTAAAAGGAAAATAAAGAAAAAAGTGCACTGGTTTAACTTATGCAAGACAATCGGACATTGACTAAGAATGCAGTGTATATCTGTAATTGTAAACTACAAAATCAAAATGTTGCACTTACTTGTTGATATATTGTATTGTATGACATTTTACTGCACTTGTCAAAATAAAGCTTTTCAAAATAAAAAAAAAAACAATGAAAGAAGAAAAACAAAAAATTATATATAAAGGAATAAAAACTGTGTGATTCACCATGCTGGGAGAGCAGGGGAATAAGGGTAACATGCATACAGCTAGATTGTGTTGAGGTAGGGCTTTTAACGCTGATAAAATGGCAAATCCAACGTAATGGCCAGGGACACATATTACGAGTCGTGTCGATATAGCTATACCGCAAGTATTTTAGACAGGAACGCAACATCCATTCCGCACTCAAAAAAATTACGTTTTTGTGAGGGATTTTTATAGCAACTGTATTGCAGGTTGTGTGTTGAGGCTAAAAAGCTTGCGTAACCGACACAATCAATACCGCCATCTGAGACCAGTAGTTATGGATTATGTGTAACAAAATTTTTTCACAAAACTCATAACTAAACTGTTACAAAGTAGACTAACACCCATAAACTACAGATTAACCCCTAAATCGCTGCCCTCCCGCATCTCAAATACTATAATAAACCTATTAACCCCTAATCCACCGCTCCCCGACATTGCTAACACTATAATAAAGCTATTTACCCCCTAATCTGCCACTCCCCGACATCGCTGACACTATAATAAAGTTATTAACCCCTAATCCACTACTCCCCGACATCGCCAACACTATAATAAAGCTATTAACCCCTAAACCGCCGGCCTCCCACATCTCTGTTACTAAATAAACCTATTAACCCCTAAACCTTCGGCCTCCCACATCACCACTACTAAATGAATCTATTTACCCCTAAACCGCCGGACCCCCACATCGCAAAACACTAAATTAAACTATTAACCCCTAAACCTAATACCCCCCTAAATTTAAATTAAAAGTACAATATAACTCTCTTAAAATAAATAAAATCTTACCTGTGAAATAAAAATAAACCTAACATTAAACTATAAATTAACCTAACCTTACTATTTTAATAAAATAAAAAAATAAAACCAATAAAAAAATCTAAATTACAAATTTAAAAAAACCTAACTCTATGAAAAAAATAAAAAAATCTAAAATTACAAAAAATAATAAACACTAAATTATGAAAAATAAAAAAAACACTAAGCTTACAAAAAATAATAAACTAAATGATCAAAAATAAAAAAAATTACACCTAAACTAATAGCCCTATAAAAATACCCCCCCCCCAAATTAAAACACCCCCTAGCTTACAATGTACTACCAATAGCCCTTAAAATTGCCTTTTGTAGGGCATTGCCCTAAGTTAAACAGCTCTTTTACCTTTAAAAAAATACAGTCCCTCAACAGTAAAACCCACCACCCAACCAACTTCCCCAAAATAAAAAAATAAAAACCTAAGCCGCCCATTGCCCCTAAAGGGCCATTTGTATGGGCATTGTCCTTAAAATGGCATTTAGCTCTTATTCACTGCCCTTAAAAGGACATTCAGCTCCTTTCCAAAAGCTCAAAGCCCTAATCTAAAAAAAAAAAAACACGCAAAACCCCCCCCCCAAAAAAAACCCCCCACCAACCCCAGAATATCTATTCACAGTTCCTGAAGTCCGGACATCCATCTTCATCCAGGTGGCGAGAAGTCTACATCCTGGTGGCGATATCTTCATCCATCCCGGGGGCATCTTCTTTCTTCATTCCGGCGGCATGGAGCGGAGCCATCCGGAAAGCCAATCCCATCCTGCGCAGAACGTCCTCTTCATATAGTCACTGCTGTACACTGAAGTTGAATGCAAGGTATCCATTTCAAAATGGCGTACCTTGCATTCCTATTTGCTTCAAATTCTTCAAATTCAAATCAGCCAATAGGATGAGGGCTTCTGAAATCCTATTGGCTGGTTTGAACAACCAATAGGATTTCAGCAGCTCTCATCCTATTCAGTAGCTATATATAATATAGCCCTCTGCATTCAAACACCTTGTCATATACCTTTGAACCCTTATAACTGTTTTTAAATATTTATATGAATAATTTTATCAGATATTGTTTATATGAGTGTAACTATAATTGTAAATGTATTCATATTGTGTTTATTGCAACTTATTAACTGACTACCCTTTACGTGAGCTTTTCAGTCGCGCTAACTTGACAAGCATAAAATGAGATTGTGCTTTTGCGATCACTTTTACTTTCAACTTGTAATATAAGTGGTCTTTAACTTTCGCATAAAACACAATATCGCTTACGCACAAACGTTAGCACGTGTAATCTAGCCAGAATGTGTAAACATTTCCTGTGTGCATGTTTCACAACAATCAAAAACAAAAAACAGTATAGACTCCAGAATGCATGTTCCTTTAGAGATTTGCTTACAGGGAAAGTAAACAGCTTAAGACTTTAGAATCTCAAGATTCAGGCCCCAATTCTAAAAAAAATCTCTGTCTACTATTTCCCTGGTGAAATTATATAAAGCCACCTTTTTACCCTGAAAACAGGGTGTCTCACTAAGGGGCGTATACTACATTTTCATATTGGAAGGGGATACAGACATTACTAAAGTGCACACTAAAATTCATCATTTAACAATCTTACAAAATTAGTAATTTAACCATTCACACAAAAATATTCAGTAAAAAAGTACAAAATGTATGTTTCTTCAGTACAGACAAGAGAGGACCAATGGAGGATACTTTGGAACAAACTAGAACATGCCAGCCCATACAATTAACTGGGTTATTTCTAAAGGATTTCAGGGAAAAAAAATTGAAAATATTAAGGTAAATAAAACTGCAGGCCCAAATGGAATACACCCAAGGGTTTACCTCTACTCTTTATTTTTCAAGACTCTTTGGCCTCTATTTATCAAGCCGTCAACTTACCTGCATTCGACGGCCCCAATACGCTTGCCTAAATTCCCCTAACATCGCCGCCACGGACCTGAATACGCTCTCCAAAATTATAAAAAAAGCTGTCAAAAAGCCGCGCACCAAGTACGGAGCGATGAGCAGCTGACTGTTGATAACTAACAGTCATCGATCTCGCTGCTCTTCGGCTTTTTTACAGCTTTCTTGCTTCCCTGTCACTAAGCACCTACACTATACTATACTGTTTACCCCTAAACCACCACTCCCGGAGCCCCCTGCAACTAAATAAAGTTATTAACCCCTAAACCGCCGCTCCCGGAGCCCACCGCCACCTACATTATACATATTAACTCCTAATCTGCCGCCCCTATAATGCCGCCACCTACATAAAGTTATTAACCCCTATCCTGCCGCTCCCGGACCCTGCCGCAATTAAATAAAACGTTTAACCCCTAAACCACTGCTCTTGGAGCCCACCGCAACTAAATAAAACGTTTAACCCCTAAACCGCCGCTCCCGGAGCCCACCGCCACCTACATTACATTTATTAACCCATAATCTGCCCCCCTACACCGCCACCACTATATTAAATGAATTGACCCCTAAACCTAAGTCTAACCCTAACCCTAACACCCTTTATTTTGTATTTATTTTAACTCGGTAGAATAGTTATTAAATAGTTATTAACTATTTAATAACTACCTAGCTAAAATAAATATAAATTTACCTGTAAAATAAAACCTAACCTAAGTTACAATTACACCTAACACTACACTACAATTAAATAAATTAAATTAATTAACTACAATTACCCACAATTAAATACAATTAAATAAAATTAACTAAAGTACAAAAAAACAAACACTAAATTACAGAAAATAAAAAAAAATAATTACAAGAATTTTAAACTAATTACACCTAATCTAAGCCCCCTAATAAAATAAAATAAGAAAACAAAATAAAAAGCCCTACCCTTTACTAAATTACTTAAATTACTTAATTACTTAAAAGGGCTTTTTGCGGGGCATTGCCGCAAAGTAATGAGCTGTTTTACCTGTAAAAAAAGAAATACACCCCCCCAACATTAAAACCCACCACCCACACACCCAACCCTACTCTAAAACCCACCCAATCCCTCCTTAATAAAACCTAACACTAACCCCCTGAAGATCACCCTACCTTGTGCCGTCTTCACCCAACCGGGCCTAAGTCCTCAACGAAGCCGGGACGAAGTGGTCCTCCAGACGGGCAGAAGTCTTCATCCAATCCGGGCAGAAGAGGTCCTCCAGACGGGCAGAAGTCTTCATCCAGGAAGCATCTTCTATCTTTATCCATCGGACGAGGAGCGGCTCCATCTTGAAGACATCCGACGCAGAGCATCCATCCAGACCGACGACTAACGACAAATGATGATTCCTTTAAATGACGTCATCCAAGATGGCATCCCTTGAATTCCGATTGGCTGATAGAATTCTATTAGCCAATCGGAATTAAGGTAGGAAAAATTCTATTGGCTGATGCAATCAGCCAATAGAATTGAAGTTCAATCCTATTGGCTGATCCTATCAGCCAATAGGATTGAGCTTGCCTTCTATTGGCTGTTCCAATCAGTCAATAGAATGCAAGCTCAATTCTATTGGCTGATTGCATCAGCCATTAGGATTTTTCCTACCTTAATTCCTATTGGCTGAAGAATTCTATCAGCCAATCGGAATTCAAGGGATGCCATCTTGGATGTCATCATTTAAAGGAACCGTCATTCGTCGGTCTGGATGGATGCTCCGCATCAGATGTCTTCAAGATGGAGTCGCTCCTCGTCGGATGGATGAAGATAGAAGATGTCGTCTGGATGAAGACTTCTGCCCGTCTGGAGGACCTCTTCTGCCCATATTGGATGAAGACTTATGCCCATCTGGAGGACCACTTCGCATGGTTTCTTTGAGGACTTAGGGCCTGTTGGGTGAAGACGGCTCAAGGTAAGGTGATCTTCAAGGGTCTAGTGTTAAGTTTTTTTAAGGGGGGTTTGGGTGGGTTTTAGAGTAGGGTTGGGTATGTGGGTGGGGGGTTTTAATGTTGGGGGGGTTGTAGTTCTTTTTTTACAGGTAAAAGAGCTGATTACTTTGGGTCAATGCCCCGCAAAAATCCCTTTTAAGGGCTATTTGTAATTTAGTATAGGGCAGGGCTTTTTATTATTTTGGGGGGCTTTTTTTATTTTATTAGGGGGATTAGATTAGGTGTAATTAGTTTAAAATTCTTGTAATTATTTTTTATTTTCTGTAATTTAGTGTTTTGTTTTTCTTGTACTTTAGTTAATTTTATTTAATTGTATTTAATTGTAGGTAATTGTAGTTAATTAATTTAATTTATTTAATTGTAGTGTAGTGTTAGGTGTAATTGTAACTTAGGTTAGGATTTATTTTACAGGTAAATTTGTATTTATTTTAGCTAGGTAGTTATTAAATAGTTAATAACTATTTAATAACTATTCTACCTAGTTAAAATAAATTCAAACTTGCCTGTAAAATAAAAATAAACCCTAAGATAGCTACAATGTAATTATTAGTTATATTGTAGCTATCTTAGGGTTTATTTTATAGGTAAGTATTGAGTTTTAAATAGGAATAATTTAATAATAGTAATTTTATTTAGATTTATTTAAATAATATTTAAGTTATGGGGGTGTTAGGGTTAGGGTTAGACTTAGGTTTAGGGGTTAATTCATTTAATGTAGTGGCGACGGTGTGGGGGGGCAGATTAGGGGTTAATAAATGTAATGTAGGTGGCGGTGGGCTCCGTGAGCGGCAGTTTAGGGGTTAAACAATTTAGTTGTAGCGGGGTCCGGGAGCAGTGGTTTAGGGGTTAATAAGTTTATTAGAGTGGCGGTGGGGTCCGGGAGCGGTGGTTTAGGGGTTATTAAGTGTAATGTAGGTGGAGGCGGTGGAGGGGGGGGCAGATTAGGGGTGTTTAGACTTGGGGTACATGTTAGGGTGTTAGGTGTAAATGTTCCCATAGAAATCAATGGGATATCTGGCAGCTTCGAACATGAGCTTTCGCTGCTGTCAGACTCCCATTGATTCCTATGGCATCCGCTACCTCCAGGGCGGCAGATTGAAAACCAGGTACGCTGGGCCGGAATAGTGCCGAGAGTTCTGCTAGTTCTTTGATAACTTCCAAAAGTAGTCAGATTGTGCCGAACTTGCATTCGGAACATCTGTAGTGATGTAAGCATCGATCTGTGTCTGACTGAGTCCGGTGGATCGTATGTTACGTCACTATATTCTACTTTTGCCGGTCTGTAGCCTTTGATAACTAAGGCTCGCCACAAATACGCTGCGGAATTTCAGCGTATTTGGGGTTGACAGCTTGATAACTAGAGGCCTTTATCCTCAGGCATGGTACTCCAGGATTGGCATAAAGCTGATGTGGTGCCACTCTTCAAAAAGGTAAGCAGGGATGATCCAGGAAGCTATAGACCAGTTAGTCTGAAATCAATAGTGGGGAAGATACTTGAAGTGATTTTAAGGGAATATATTGATGAGTAAACAAGAATTATCAAGGTCCAAATGGCCCCTGATTCCCCTGTTTCGGCACGAGCCTTCAGGCTCACCGGAAACAGAGGTTAAAAAGCAGCAGTCTTAAGACCGCTGCTCCTAAACTGGTCCACCGCCTCTGAGGCTGCTGACATCAATCTGCCCAATCTCTTAAAATCGGGCTGATTGACACCCCCTGCTAGCGGCTGATTGGCCTTGAATCTACAGGTGGCGGCATTGCACAAGCAGTTCACCAGAACTGTTTGTGCAATGTTAAATGCCGACAGCGTATGCTGTCATTATTCAGCGATGTCTGTCGGACATGATCCGCTGAGTGGATCATGTTGGACAGACATTTGATCAATCGGCCCCCATGAGTTCAAATTAGTATAGTTTTATGAGAAATTAATCATATCAAACTAATCTAATTAGATTCTTTGAAGAAGTAAGTAAAAATATAGATAAAGAGGAATCAGTGGAAGTGATATACTTAGATTTTGCAAAGGCGTTTGATGTGATCATGTATGATCGGGCTGATTGACACCCCTGCTAGTGACCGATTGACCGCAAATCTGCAGGGGGTAGCATTGCACAAGCAGTTCACTTCAACTGCTTGTGCAATGCTGAATGCCGACAGTCTGAAAGACATAATACGCTACAGCATATCATGTCCGCCAGGCAATAATAAATCAGCCCCTTAATCTCCTGCAACGGAAACGCTTTTTCACTGTTAGAGCAATGCAATTGTGGAACTCATTACCAAAGGAGGTAGTGAATGCCAATAAGTCAGATACATTTAAAAATGGTTTCAATACATTTCTGGCTAGAAACAACAGAATTCATGGATATGTTTGCTTGGATTAGATGTGTCACCATTTAGTGGGATTAACTGGAGCTTTTTTGTAAGTATATTTGATTTGTATAGGTTGAACTCGATGGACTTTGGTCTATTTTAAACCTCATCTACTATGTTACTATGTATGTGTGTTCCATGGCCATATATAACATTTTCTTTCAAATCCCAGCATAATTTTATAAACATTTTCAAACTACAGTTGTCACGGTTTTCTCTTGCCAGTTAAAAAGTGGCGAGTTTTCACCAAAATACTCAAAAATCTAAGGGCCATATTAAGAGTTGCATGCTAGTTTTGTGTGAGGGAAAAGGGGTTTATAACGGCTGTTTGCACGCATCGAGTAAAGCGTTCATATTACAAGTTGAAAGTAAACGTGAATGTGTGAGCACAATCACAATTTACACTACAGTGTTTCCCGTGTCCTCAGAGCTCTGAATAATACACAAAACACATCAAAATACATTACAAAGTACATTTACACTCATAACACTAATACAAATTTTAAAATAAAACTATTGCACAAAAAAGTTATAAGAGCTCAAAGATATGAAGTTTCATGTGAAAATAAAAGGACTGCAAAGGGCTTTAACACAAAGATACATATACATATCTAAAGATGTATATATACAGTATATATGTTAATATGTCTATAAAAGTGTACATATGTATTATGTGTATGTACATATGTATTTATGTATTATGTGTATGTATATATGTATTATGTGTATGTATATATGTATTATGTGTATGTACATATGTATTATGTGTATGTACATATGTATTTATGTATTATGTGTATGTACATATGTATTTATGTGTTATGTGTATGTACATATGTATTTATGTATTATGTGTATGTACATATGTATTTATGTATTATGTGTATGTATATATGTATTATGTGTATGTATATATGTATTTATGTATTATGTGTATGTATATATGTATTATGTGTATGTATATATGTATATATGTATTATGTGTATGTATATATGTATTTATGTATTATGTGTATGTATATATGTATTTATGTATTATGTGTATGTACATATGTATTTATGTATTATGTGTATGTACATATGTATTTATGTATTATGTGTATGTACATATGTATTTATGTGTTATGTGTATGTACATATGTATTTATGTATTATGTGTATGTACATATGTATTATGTGTATGTACATATGTATTTATGTATTATGTGTATGTATATATGTATTATGTGTATGTACATATGTATTTATGTATTATGTGTATGTATATATGTATTATGTGTATGTACATATGTATTTATGTATTATGTGTATGTACATATGTATTTATGTGTTATGTGTATGTACATATGTATTTATGTATTATGTGTATGTACATATGTATTTATGTATTATGTGTATGTATATATGTATTATGTGTATGTATATATGTATTATGTGTATGTACATATGTATTTATGTATTACGTGTATGTATGTATGTATGTATGTATTATGTGTATGTACATATGTATTTATGTATTATGTGTATGTACATATGTATATATGTATTATGTGTATGTACATATGTATTTATGTATTATGTGTATGTATATATGTATTATGTGTATGTACATATGTATTTATGTATTATGTGTATGTACATATGTATTTATGTATTATGTGTATGTATATATGTATTATGTGTATGTACATATGTATTTATGTATTATGTGTATGTATATATGTATTATGTGTATGTATATATGTATTATGTGTATGTACATATGTATTTATGTATTATGTGTATGTATATATGTATTTGTATTATGTATGTATATATGTATTATGTGTATGTACATATGTATTTATGTATAATGTGTATGTATATATGTATTATGTGTATGTACATATGTATTTATGTATTATGTGTATGTATGTATGTATTATGTGTATGTACATATGTATTTATGTATTATGTGTATGTACATATGTATTTATGTATTATGTGTATATACATATGTATATATGTATTATGTGTATGTATATATGTATTATGTGTATGTATTTATGTATTATGTGTATGTATATATGTATTATGTGTATGTACATATGTATTTATGTATTATGTGTATGTACATATGTATTTATGTGTTATGTGTATGTACATATGTATATATGTATTATGTGTATGTACATATGTATTTATGTATTATGTGTATGTATATATGTATTATGTGTATGTACATTTGTATTTATATATTATGTGTATGTATAGATGTATTATGTGTATGTACATATGTATGTATGTATTATGTGTATGTATATATGTATTATGTGTATGTATATATGTATTATGTGTATGTATTTATGTATTATGTGTATGTATATATGTATTATGTGTATGTGTATATATATATGTATTATGTGTATGTACATATGTATTATGTGTATGTATACATGTATTATGTGTATGTATATATGTATTATGTGTATGTGTATATATATGTATTATGTGTATGTACATATGTATTATGTGTATGTATACATGTATTATGTGTATGTACATATGTATTATGTGTATGTATACATGTATTATGTGTATGTATATATGTATTATGTGTATGTATATATGTATGTATGTATGTATTATGTGTATGTATATATGTATTATGTGTATGTATATATGTATGTATGTATTATGTGTATGTATATATGTATTATGTGTATGTATATATGTATTATGTGTATGTACATATGTATTTATGTATTATGTGTATGTATATATATATTATGTGTATTTATATATGTATTATGTGTATGTATTTATGTATTATGTGTATGTATATATGTATTATGTGTATGTATATATGTATTATGTGTATGTATTTATGTATTATGTGTATGTATATATGTATTATGTGTATGTATATATGTATTATGTGTATGTACATATGTATTTATGTATTATGTGTATGTATATATGTATTATGTGTATGTATATATGTATTATGTGTATGTATATATGTATTCTGTGTATGTATATATGTATGTATGTATGTATTATGTGTATGTATATATGTATTATGTGTATGTATATATGTATTATGTGTATGTATTTATGTATTATGTGTATGTATATATGTATTATGTGTATGTATATATGTATTATGTGTATTTATTTATATATTATGTGTATGTATATATGTATTATGTGTATGTATATATGTATTATGTGTATGTATTTATGTATTATGTGTATGTATATATGTATTATGTGTATGTATATATATGTATTATGTGTATGTATTTATATATTATGTGTATGTATATATGTATTATGTGTATGTATTTATGTATTATGTGTATGTATATATGTATTATGTGTATGTATTTATGTATTATGTGTATGTATACATGTATTATGTGTATGTATATATGTATTATGTGTATGTATATATGTATGTATGTATTATGTGTATGTATATATGTATTATGTGTATGTATATATGTATGTATGTATTATGTGTATGTATATATGTATTATGTGTATGTATATATGTATTATGTGTATGTACATATGTATTTATGTATTATGTGTATGTATATATGTATTATGTGTATGAATATATGTATTATGTGTATGTATATATGTATTATGTGTATGTATATATGTATTATGTGTATGTACATATGTATTTATGTATTATGTGTATGTATATATATATTATGTGTATGTATATATTTATTATGTGTATGTACATATGTATTTATCTATTATGTGTATGTATATATGTATTATGTGTATGTACATATGTATTTATGTATTATGTGTATGTATTTATGTATTATGTGTATGTATATATGTATTATATGTATGTACATATGTATTTATGTATTATGTGTAACACATAAATACATATGTACACACATATAAACATATATATAAGTGCATTGGAGTCTTTTGCAGTTAAGTAGATGAAAACATGTAAAATGATTTTTATGCTATATTCAAATGAATAATGTGTTATACTGTGTATTTACTGTAATTTCTTTAGATATCTGTATATATTTATCACTTTATATAATGATGTGTATATATTTATCAATTTATATAATGATGTGTATATATTTATCACTTTATATAATGATGTGTACATATTTATCACTTTATATAATGATGTGTATATATTTATCACTTTATATAATGATGTGTATATATTTATCACTTTATATAATCATGTGTATATATTTATCACTTTATATAATCATGTGTATATATTTATCACTTTATATATATAATCATGTGTATATATATATATATAATCATGTGTATATATTTATCACTTTATATAATCATGTGTATATATTTATCACTTTATATAATCATGTGTATATATTTATCACTTTATATAATCATGTGTATATATTTATCACTTTATATATATAATCATGTGTATATATATATATATAATCATGTGTATATATTTATCACTTTATATAATCATGTGTATATATTTATCACTTTATATAATCATGTGTATATATTTATCACTTTATATAATCATGTGTATATATTTATCACTTTATATAATCACGTGTATATATTTATCACTTTATATAATCATGTGTGTATATATATATATATATATATATATATATAAAATCATGTGTATATATATATATATATATATATGTACTGTATATATAAAAAGATTGTGTGTCTGCGCCTCAAAGCAGAGGTAGAAAATAAACCTGAAAATAGCACTAATAGTATGGGGTATTCACCCCTGTAACTAATCAATATGAGGTAAGTAGCCATTGATGAAATAGAGCCCAGCTCCCTTCGGTATCTAAACTGCCCAGTATATACGAGAACAGGGGATCCAGGAGTTCCGATCTGCTGTGCTGCTTAGGGGTGTACTCACTTTTGTTGCCAACGGTTTAGACATTAATGACTGTGTGTTTAGTTATTTTGAGGGGACAGCAAATTTACACTGTTATACAGGCTGGACACTCACTACTTTACATTGTAGCAAAGTGTCATTTCTCCAGTGTTGTCACATGAAAAGATATAATAAAATATTTACAAAAATGTGAGGGGTGTACTCACTTTTGTCAGATACTGCATATATATATATATACATACAGTATATGGTATATAGATATATATTGCACCAAAAAATATCACATATGTTTTTAATCACAGGAGTCTGATGACAGGCATTATAGCCCGAAAATGTTTACTCAAAGCATTATAGCCCGAAAATGTTTACTCAAATGAGATTGAAATAAAGCACTAACTTTTTGGTTATACGGAGAGTGCCTCTGTTCACTTGAACCACCAATACATGTTAATACTTTGGGAGAACCCCGACGCTGACAGAAGATAGTGAGTGCTGGTATTTTGGATTGATATATATATATATATATATATATATATATATATATATATATATATATATATATATATATGTATGTATGTATCAATAAATAGAACAAATTCTGCTATGTGAAGAATATTGGAATGTGAAATATTCATATTTTCATGTCGGGTTAGCGAGTAGGATTCAGGGAGAGATTACATTTGCGGCGTCGGCTGTTTTTAGTTGGATATTGCTATCACATATATAGCGCCACATATATATATGGCACGTATATTTCACCGGTCGCCCGCTATTTTTACTCCCATAAACTAACAGAACCGGCGTCGCAATTCGGTATCATATATTCAGCACCAGGTCTTACGCTGCAAAAATGGAGAAATTTTACTCCATTTTCACCTCGCCACACATGGGCAGGTGCAGCAAGCCTTGTGCTGAATATGAATGTATCGTAACTGTCTAAAAGTATTAACAAACAGCTAACCCATGCGCAGTATCTACCTCTAAACCGCCATCCCCTCACCTAAACCGCCAACTCCCACATCACAAAGTACCTAATGAAGTTATTAACCCCTAATCTGACATCCCCCCATAATACAATATACCTATTAAAACTATTAACCCCTAAACCGTCATTTTCCCACAACGCAATATACCTAATTAAACTATTAACCCCTAAACTAGATTTTTTTTTTTTTTTGTAATATTAGATTTTTTATTTTAATTTAATTTTAGGTTGTTTTTTTATGTAATGTTATGATTTTTTATTTTAATTTTAAGTTAGTTTTTTTTTATTAATTTATTAGTAAGGTAGTCTTTTTTATTTTATGTAATTGGGGTTAATTTAAAGGGTGTTAGGTTAGGGAGTTTAGTGATTACATTAATACTTTGCGTTGTGGGGGATGGCAGTTTAAGGGTTAATAGGTTAAATAGGTATATTGCGTTATGGGGGAATGGCGGATTAGGTGTTAATAGTTTTAGTAGGTATATTGTGTTGTGGGGGGGTGGCAGATTAGAGGTTAATAACTTTATTAGGTACTTTGTGACTTGGGAGTTGGCAGATTAGGGGTTAATCATTTTATTAGGTATATTGCGTAGTGGGGGGATGGTGGTTTAGAGGTTAATACATTTATTATTAGTTGTGATGTGGGGGGATGGCGAATATAGGGGTTTTGACATGTTGGGTTCATTTTTGGGAGGCGGGTTAGACTTTTATGTGCGATTCAACATTTTTATGTTTTTTTTTCTTAGGCGGCGGCAGTTCATAAACTTCCATAAGTCATTGGCGTCTCCAGAAATGTCTTTATCCGCACATTTCTGAACATCGACAGTTTATCCTCTGACGGCGCCGTATATATAATTCACCCGATATGCGAGGTGAACTTACAGGCAGATAGCACAGCATGCTAAGGCACTGTGGCTGAGCTCTGTAGCAACCCAAGGGTTGCAGGTTCGATCCCAGGTGAGGTCCACTCAGTCTTTTATCCTTCCGAGGTCGATAAAAAAAGCAGAGCCTTGAAACCCTTACGGGTGATTAGCCGCGCTTTACAAGTACCCAATACATACATACAGGCGACGTGGGTTTCAGCAGCTGTGCTGAAACCTTCACCGCATATGTAATCTCGCCCTCTATGGGGGGGGGGGGGAATAGAAAGTGGTCATAATATAAGCCAAATACATTGGCAAGTTATAGATGGTGTGAAGAAACAGGGGCTTAGATGATGTGAAGAAACAGGGGCTTCCTTATATTTACATCTAATGTTTGACCTGTGCTCATAAATTATCTCCTGCATGAGAGGAAAGAGGGAAATTATGGTAAATCAAAACGAATCGTTCTGGATTTGCAAATTAGAGTCATGGTTACCAAATGGGTTACATAGAGAAAAATAATTTTCTATTTTTCTTTTAAATATATTTTTTTGTGAAGTGCATTTGTTCTTTAAGAGACAATAAAAAAAATCCTGTATAAATTGCAATAACGTAATCATGCTTCATGCAGCAAAACCTACTGTTACATATGGTTACAGATTGATAAACACTGACAAGTAATTTTTAATGTGCATACTAAGCCACTAGGTGGCAGTGTATAATCACAGTTGTGATTTTTTTGTGTGTGATATATGGTTTGGGATTTGACCTGTATTGTTGGTGAATAGGTGTGTATTTAAGCACTGAAGTTGGTGTTCAATAAAATGTCATGATTAAGGGTGTGTGAGCCAGAAACGTCACCTGTGATAACCTGGAACTGTATGTTCCAATAAAGTTTTGAAAAATGTCATGGTACTGTGGGAACTTATTTAGACATCTCGTCACCAAAACTCCCTCACATTCCCTCTGTGAATCCTCCGTACTTGCTACCTTCCTATAGTTACGCCCCCTGTAATCTTAACATCCTACCAAAAATCATCTAATAAGATAGGTGGAACCAGAAGTTTTATTAAAAAATGAAAATGGAGCCGCAGATAACATAGCAGTAAGCAGTTAGAGCGCACTGTCATGTGATCTTCCTGCTTAGTTTTCCCCGCAGTCAGCCCTGTTAAAATGAAATAAAAATTAATTTTTTGTCACATCCTGCGCACCTTAGAGGGAAAATTGCAGTGCACTGAAAACAACACAATTTGATTTGTATTAAGCTTAATATTTTTGTTTTAAAACACGTATTGGAAATAACATAAGGGCTGCTCTTGCGAGTGTTGGCATAGAAAAACACGTCCTGATTGGCAATTTTTTTAGAATCGGGGACTGAGTTTAATGACCCTTTAAGCTTATCACCTTTAATTAACAAGTGTTTAATTAAATCATGTAACTAATACACCATGAATTATATGAAAAGGTCATTCAATTGTATACAAACTATATACAGGTGGCCCTCGGTTTACGCAGGTTCAATTTGTGCTGTTTCAGAATAACAACCTTTTTTTTCAGTCATGTGACTGCTATTGAAAAGCTTTGGAAAGCAAAGTGCACTAATTAAAATAGCCAGTAGGTAGAGCTGTCCGCTTGTTTTGCAGCAAAGTTATGCAACTTAACAGCCTGAAATTGATCTGTGAACACAAAGCAGACATTAGCTATCGATCAACAAGTTTTAGCAGACACTTCCCTATTATCTTCCTGTCCAGCTGCTTTAGGTGAGGGTGCCTAACTGCTTAATCACTGCAGATTGAAATGCATAGAATAGGTGCAGACCCAATATTATCTAACATGCTAACAATGCAGAGAACTGATTGCAGAAAAATGCAAGTAAAAAAAAGTTTTTGTTCATTAAACTTAGTTTGATGATGATACAATCTATATTATTAGGTTTATAATGCTGTTTAGCATTTAAAGTCTTCATTTCAAAGCTTTAAAAATAATGTATTAGGTGTTACTTATGACAATTTTGAAAGGGGCCTGGAACCTAACCCCCTCACTTCCCATTGACTTACATTATAAACTGGGTTTCAATTTACAAAGGTTTTGATTTACAACCATTCCTCCTGGAACCTAACCCCGGTGTAAACTGAGGGCTACAGTATATGTAATAAGTTTGCTTTTTTTTCTCTTTGAAGAAAGGAAATTATTACCCAAAACAAAATACAGTGAAGACTCTAGATTGCAATGTAAATTGCTTAAAGGAACATTACACACCTTAAGACTAAGGGCTCGATGATATGAACATCGCCTGCTCAAAGCTACTTTTTCTCGCAGACTCTCACAGGGCTGTCCCGGTGAAATGATCGTAAAAAAGTGTTAGTCCCTGTGAGTGGTGAAATGACTTCTATTAAAAGTAATGGAGCTCTCTGGAAAGGGACACTTTGTTCCATAGAGCAAAATTATCAGGGAGCAGGGGGAGCACTTTAAATTTAAAATCCTGCAGCCAATATAACTCACGTTATGCTGCTTTCTGCATTGAGCATCTAACATTCGCCTATATTTCCGTATATCTGTGTTTATCTATTAGGATTATAAGTATTTTGAGTGTTTTGAGAAAAGCTTGCCACCTTATAGTTAGCGAGAAAAAACTGTGAGATCTGCAGTGCGAAAATCTTTCTAGAATTACGCTGGGATTAGAGAGACATTGTCATATACGCCCATGTTACGCCCATGTTCAGCTCATTTTACAAAAAACAACAATCACACATTGCATTTTGCATTTATAAGTACAAATTTCTGTGTGATTTTTGCACATGCAGTGCACTAAAATTGTGATTTACGCTGTGCATTTTTAATTAGATTTATTCCTGTGTAAATTACACATAAATTTTACGTTTTTGTTAAAATAACATTTTTGATGCACGTTAACAATAGAATTTTTCGCTGCTTATTTTTGTGTGATTGGGTCAAATATTTTTTTTGTATGGTGTTTAAAATACAAATTTTACTGTGCATTTTTCATATGAAATGCAGTATGCGCCCCTTAACGAGACACCCTGTTTTCAGGGGGAAAAGTGGCTTTAGATCATTCCACCAGCTTTCAATCATTGAGCCCTAAATCTTGAGTCCCAAGCAACAGGAGAAAGGAGGGAGAAGGAAGCAGCAGGGAGGATGGAGGACACAGGAGGCATATGGAGCAGGCAGGACAGAGGAAGCAGCAGGGAGGAGGGGGGAGGCCACAGGGAGCAGGGAGGACAGAAGAGGCAGCATGAAAGAGGCAGCATGGAGCAGACAGGAGGCAACAGGTAGCAGGCAGTAGAGAAAAGGCAGCAGGGAGGACAGAGGAAGAATCAGGTAAGAGGCCACAGCAGGGAGTATAGAGGAGGCAGCAGGGAGGATAGAGGAGGCAGCAGGTAGGAGGCAGCATGGAGCAAGCAGGACAGAGGAGGCAGCAATGAGGAGGCAGCATGGAGCAGGCAGAACAGAGGAGGCAGCATGGAACAGACAGGACAGAGGAGGACACATGTAGCCGAGATGAGGCAGCATGTTGGATGGAGGAGGCAGCATGGAGCAGGGAGCACAGGGGAGGATGCATGGAGCAGGCAGGACAGAGGAGGACCCATGTAGCAGAGAGGAGGCAGCATGTTGGATGGAGGAGGCAGCATGGAGCAGGGAGAACTGAGGAGGCAGCATGGAGCAGGGAGGTGCTGAAAGGAGGCAGTTTTACAGGAGGAAGGAGGGAGTATCAGAGGAGAGAGCATAGAGTTTATATGCTAGAGGAGGGAGTTTGATAGTAGGGAAGAGGAAGGATGGCGTTTTAAACAACTTAAGAGGGAGTTTTTGAGGGAGCAAGGATGTCCTAAAATGTACATTGTACAAGTAGTTATTTCCTTGTGCCATGTTCACTGCATTTCTATCACTTTTTATGTGTCTTTCTATGAAATAGACCTAAATGATACCCCACTCTTTATCAGCATTTTTGTTTTGTTTTTTCAGATAGTGAAAATTGTAAAAGATGCCCAGACTATGAATGGCCAAATGAGAACAATGATAAATGTGTTCCCAAAATGATTGAATTTCTCCCTTACACTAATGATATTCTAGCTCTTCTTCTTTCTTCTCTGTCAGTTTCATTGGCTTTATTAACTGCATTTGTTTTTGGAACTTTAATTTGCTTCATTGATACTCCAATTGTTAAAGCTAATAACCGTAATCTCAGCTTCCTTCTCCTTATCTTCATCATGCTGAGCTACCTCTGTGTGTTTTTGTTCCTTGGCCGTCCTGTGGATATAACGTGCATGCTCCGTCAGATCTCCTTTGGAATCAGCTTCTCAGTAGCTGTGTCTTCTTTGTTGGCCAAGACTATCATGGTTGGCATTGCTTTTAAAGCTACTAAACCTAACAGCAGCTGGAGAAAATGGCTGAGCTCCAAACTGTCCTATTCTCTAGTTATTTGTTTGTCATCTATCCAAGGATTAATTTGTGTGGTTTGGTTGACATTATCACCACCTTACCAGGAGTATAACATGCACTCTGAGCCTGGAAAGATTATCATACAGTGTAATGAGGGATCTACACTTGCTTTTTACTCCGTCCTGGGATATATGTTTCTTCTGGCAGCTGCTAGTTTCATCACAGCTTTCTATACCAGGGCATTACCGGACAGCTTTAATGAAACAAAGTTCATCACCTTCAGCATGTTGGTGTTCTGCAGTGTGTGGATTGCCATGATCCCGGCGTATCTCAGCACAAAGGGAAAACAGATGGTGGCTGTAGAGATATTTGCCATACTGGCGTCTAATACTGGACTTCTAGGCTGTATATTTTTACCAAAATGTTTTATTATTCTTTTTAGACCAGAACTTAATTCAAGAAACCACTTGCTTAGAAACACACAGGAATGATAATAAATAATTAAATATAATTTTCCTCTTTAACATGGGAACCCAAACATGTTTCAGCTTTGATTAAGAGAAAGAACATTTAGTTTAATTATCTGATAGATCAAACTACAGAACTATTTGTATGAATTATAAAACATGAATATATTACAATGTGTATAAATATGTATTGGTGAGATCTGTGCAGTATTTGCCTTTATTGCTCTGCAGACACAATCATATCATCATTTAAAGTGATATAAACAAAGCAATATGTTAATCTCTACACAACTAAATACAGCATAAAGTTAAATGAAATCACCCAATAACGCTTGTGTCTGTACTTAAAAGTCTGGTTTGTATTTATTTAAATATTTACAAAGTCTTTTTCTCAACAGATTGTTTGTATACAGGTTATTTGTGCAAACACATTGTAACGAGGCTTTACACAGACCCAAAGAACAAAAAAAATACATAGTTCAGTTCAAAAGTTAAAGGGAACTAAAAGCCCCTTGAGTCTGCTCATATTTTCTTCTGAAGAGTAAGCCTAAATAGTGCTGTGAGTGGCTTGTTGCATTCCGTTTGTCTGTGCTAAGTAAGTTTCTCTGTTTAAGTATAGCATTAGAGAACTAAGGGAGTTATTAAATTGTTTGCTGCATAAAGTGTGCAAAGTTTAAATTTATATTTAACTGTTTTTATTTCAGCTTTCTTTTAACTGATTCTTTTATTTTTTTCCCCTATTTTCTTGTGTGTGTAATTAGGGGAGGGATTAGTTTCACCTGTGTGGGCCTAAGCTATAAATTAAGTTCATTGATCTGTGAGGCTTCAGTTTCACTTTTTAAGTATACAGTTTGAACACAAGCAGCAAGAATACAAGTCGCAGGGCAAATCCGTTGCGAAAACTCTGCACGCGATATGGCTTTTTCACATTTTGCATTGCGCTGCCATTACATGTTTGGAAAAAACGTATTTAATGAGTGCATTATGCCACATACCGTGCATAAACCAAGATCTGACTTGGCAGGCATGTGCATGTATTCCCCCATAGAGATCAATGGAGAAAAAACTAACACCCACAATTGTGAATTCGCCATCACATTTTTGCATTCTTTATTGAAGTCTACGGAGAAAAAAAAGTGGATCAAAAACATAACACCCTACCATAAGCCCATAGTCTAATAACCCCCTAACATGCCATCCCCCCACATTGCAAAGTATCTAAATACATCTATTAACTCCTAAACTGCCATCCCCCCACGTAACAAACACTAAATACATTTATTAACTCCTAAACCACCATCCCCCCACATCGCAAACATTAAATAAATCTATTAACCCCTAAACCGCCATCCCCCCACATTGATTAACCCCTAAACTGCCATCCCCCATATCGCAAAGTATTAAACTAATACCTAAACCCCCTAACCTAACACCCCCTAACTTAACCCCAATTAAAATACACATAAATTAAAATTAAACTAGCTTAAAAAAATCTAAAAAAAAAACTAAAGTTTAAACTACAAAAAACTTTACTTTAAAAAAAATAAAAATGACAAAAAATAAAAAAACTACATTACAAAGAAAATTACATTATTTTACAAAAATTAAAAAACACTACCATTACAAAAAATAACAAATTAAACTATCCAAAATAAAAAAATTCTATTCATATTCTTATACCCCTAAAAAACACCCCAAAATAAAAATAAATCCTAATCTACAAATAAACTACCAATAGCTCTTCAAAGGGCCTTTTGCAAGGTATTTCCCTAAAGTTTACAGCTCTTTTGCATAAAAAATAAAACAATTACCCCCTAACACTTACATCCCTCCACCTCCCCTCCAAAATAAAAAATCCTAACTAAAAAAAATATAATCTACCTATTGCCCCAAAGGGCATTTGGATGGGCATTCAGCTCTTTTTCTGCCCATTAAAAATAAAAAAGCCCTAATCTTTTTCTGAAATCCTTGATATCATTGACATTATACTTCAAAGCTCTAACCACATCCAGATTATGAAGTAGCCTTTCTGAAGAATTTTTAGAATTAGGACACAAAGAAGGAACAACAATGTCCCGGCTTGGATTCTCAGATGACACAATCTTAGGAAGAACTAATAAGGAGAATCACAAGAATGAGCAGAAAGTTCAGAAACCCTTTTAGCAGAGGAGATAGCCAGACTTAAAAGGAATTTCAAGGAGAGAATCTTTTTTTTTTACATATATTTTTTATTAGGACATATGCAATACAGTCATAATGAGAAACATTATATATCAATATTGTGTGAACAATAACAACATCAAATACAACTTTTACAATGATGACATGGTCTCAATATGGTCTTGGTTATATGATGTCCAGGAAAGAATCTTAATATCCACTTTATGCATATGCTCAAATGGAGGAACCTGCAAAACCTTCAGTAACTGTGATGAGAGCAGGAAGTAACGTCACAAGTTGTCTGTGTCGCAGTTAGTTAGTGAAATCAATGCTACCAGATGTATGTTTCCATGCTCTACAATAAAATAGAGTTGTATCATCCTTGCTGTGTTCTGCAGGTGTCCTGCATCTCATGACATGGTGTCAAAAGTTCTTGCCTGCGCTTCTGTTCCTGATCGATGACGATGTCAAAGTTTACCCCACCTGAACCTTTTGACTTCTCTCAGCCTGCAGCTTGGCCCACATGGCGTCAGCGGTTTCAGCGCTTCAGGATTGCTTCCAAGCTTGACAAGGAGAGTGGTGAAGTAGAAGTTAATTCTCTTTTATACTCTATGGGGAAAGATGTGGAGCCAGTGTTCAATGCTTTTACTTTCCAAGAAGGGGAAGAATTTGACTTTGAAATAGTTATGAATAAATTCAGTGCCCACTTTGTGCACAAAAGAAATGTGATTCATGAGAGGGCTTGTTTTCACAAACGTGCCCAGCGTGTGGGAGAATCTGTGGAGTCATTTGTGCGCAGCCTGTATGAACTAGCTGAATTCTGTGAGTTTGGTGTTGCTAAAGAAGAGAAAATCAGAGACAGAATAGTTATTGGAATTGCAGGTGCTGAGGTCTCACTGAAGCTGCAGTTAGAGTCTGATTTAACATTAGATGGGGCTATTAGGATGGCCCGCCAGAGTGAACTGGTCTGAGAGTATTGTGCTGATCTGAGGTCTGAGAGTATTGTGGATGAAGTGCAGCAGTTCAGGAGAGCTGCCAGTGAAAGGCACAGCGTGAGCGGTAGACCTAGGCAAACAGATAGGCCCAGAAGTGGATGGGCGCAGCATGCCCGATGCACATGGTGCAACCGTACCCATGATCAGAGTGTCATATGCCCTGCTAAAGACAAAAGATGTAGAAAATGTAACAGGATTGGCCATTTTAAATTGGTGTTTAAGACTGAATATATTAAGGAGATGCAGGTGGATAGCGACCAGGAGGGTCAAGAAGTGTACTTTGTGGGGTCTGTTGTTGAACGGCCGGGTTCAGAAGATGATTGGAGGGTTACCCTGTTATGGTACCAACAGGATACCAAGGGTTAATACCAGGGAACAACGTCCTGCATAGGGAATCAGCAATTCACAAACCAGCCAGTTTTCAGGTTTAAACAGAATGTCTTTATTAAAGGCTGAATGCCTAGTATTTATACAGGTTTTGACCCCAGATGGGGGGGTTGAATATAACCCTGGCTTCAGGTTACAGAGGGCATTGGTTAAACAGTAAAGCAAACATATGAACAATGCATCAAACCTCTAAGAATTGTCTATTCACAGGTAAAACAGATTAACATATTAAGTACTCAGACAATCTGATGTTGGGCAGTCTAGTTAACATAATCACACAAAACCCAATCAGTTTACCTAGACAGACTCCTGAGACACAATCAGATCTTAAACATACATAGAATACATCTTATTACAGAATATAGGAACAGTTCTTATTAGCTATAAAGTCTTTTATGCCCACTTGGCTTATAGAGTCACAATTGCTCCCACAAGGGGCACTCACACCCTGTACCCATCCTGTATTGATGGATACAGGGTGACATAGACATAAGACAGAGTTATGAAAGTACATGGGGTGTCCAGCATATAAAATTCCATATTTCCATGCAGTCTCTGGGTATCCTTAAGCCCATGTACCTCCAGCCCAAAGAATGTTCCATAACAGGCCCTCCAATGTACAGTGGCGAGATTGGTTTTGTCACATCTCTCCCCTTTTCCAAACAGACTAACAGGGTATCTGACCTCCTGCCGGTCAGTGCCCTGGTTAGTCCAGCAACCCACCCATAAAACACAATTAGTAGTACAGCCCACCCACAATAAATGGTTACTACACCTGAGTACGGGGGAAACTTGTCCATGTCCAGGTGCCTCACCACAGCTGTGTGGGGGACTGGTACGCTGAATTGGTGGGTTGCGAGGTGGGCAGAGACCAGCTGTACTCTGCCCAGGTGCCAGCACTACCATGGAAGTAGCCTGGTGGGAGCCTGGTTGCTGGAGGGGGAGACCGACTGTCTCCCCTTTGGATACATAGCTGTGCTGCTGGAGGGGTAGACCAATCGTCTCCCCTTTGGCTAAACAGCCGTGTTGCTGGGGGACAGGACCAACTGTCCCTACCCCTTGTAACGCAGCCTGCCACTGGGGAATGGAGTCTGGGCTCCCAATTCCCTGTATATTCCTCTGCTGCTGGGGGACAGGACCATCAAACTCCTCTCCCTCTGGTTTGTCATGCTCGGCTGTCCAGGGTATATACTGTGCCATATACCACCAGAGCGCCTGGTAGGCATGTCAGTTTGCTGGGACAATCCATCTGTATTCCCGTTATGAGAGAGAATTCCTGTCCATACAAACAAGGGTTCAAATTCCTCAGTGCCCAGACCAGGGCCAAACAGTCCTTCAAAATCCCATCAGCTTCTTTACGAGTTTTCTGTACCTGCTCTTTATAGGTATCCACAATCCCTTCATACTGACATAGGGTGCCCTTGAGTTGCTGCACCTCACTATGAGCCAGCGTCAGCTTCTCCTCAAGTGTCGCTAAGTTTGTCTTTAAGGTTTCATGTCCCACTCTCAAGCTGGTGTTTTCTGCAGTCTGTCTGTGCAGCTTGTCTAGCAGAGATTCACGTTCTAAACATGCTTTTTCCTCTGCGCTCCTCTTCTCCTTCATCAGCGCATTGTAACGGGACCTCCACATATCAATAGCGGATAGAGATTTACTGAGCTCAGCGTCCTGGGGCTTAGCAGCAGGTGAGTCAGTCTCTGCTGCACGGATCTGGGCACGGGTAGTCACAGAGTTAACATCAGCGGGACCCATAGGAGCGTAGGCAGAAACAAGGGGGGCCAAGTCATTTCCAAGAAGAACATCAGCAGGTAAGTCCTTCTTGACCCCCACATTCACAGGTCTAGCGCCCACTCCCCAATCCAAATGTACCCTGGCAACAGGTAGGCTGAACACATCGCCCCCTGCTACCCTCACAGCCACAGTGTCTCCAGTATACTGTTTCTCAGACACCAAGTTCTTTTGAAGCAAGGTCATGGTAGCACCAGTATCCCGTAGACCACTGACCTTCTTCCCATTCACTTTAACCAGTTGCCGGTTATTCCGGTGGGCAGCTTGCACAAGGTCTGCCTCATGTAGGATGCTCCAGCATTCTTGCGCCTCTACGTAGCGGGCCGCAGGCTGAGGATTACGTGGGATTCCGTCGGCGGGTCTTCTCCAGGACTGCGCTTGGTTCGCTGCATTTAGGGGACACTCTGGTCTTTTGTGCCCTAGTTGCTTACATCTAAAGCACCAAATAGGTTGTGAGTAGCACCGCAGGGCTCTCTGAGGGTAGTTCTTGGCCGGAGGCCGTGTGGTATAGTGGTGCGCCTGGTAACTGGCAGCTACTGGGGTGACTGGTAACTGGCAGCTGCTGGGGTGACTGGGGGTCTGTACTCCACTCTAGCAGGGGGCTTAGTGGTAGCAGTGTCCAGTTTGCGGGCATCCGTATACTCATCTGCCAAGCGAGCCGCTTCCTGCAGGGTGGAGGGTTTATGTTCCCGAACCCACTCTCGAACTCCTGCGGGTAATTTGTTGAAGCAATGTTCCAACAGGAATAGCTGCAGCACCTCTTCCCCAGATATGGCTTGGCACCCCGCTATCCAGTGAGCTGCTGTGCGGTGCACCTTACATGCCCACTCAAGGTAGGAATCTCCAGCTAATTTAACAGTGTCTCTGTAACCGCATACCTGGAAAGCAGAGCCTCTTTTACAGTATTATAATCCCTGACTTCCTCATCTGGAATGGCCCGAAAAGCCTCTCTGGCCCGGCCGGATAATTTTCCAGATAATATCATGACCCAGTCCTCTGCGGGTACCTTTTGTAGTGCACATTGCCTCTCAAAATCCGCAAGGTACCCATCAATCTCTCCTTCTGTTTCCAGGAAGTTTTTAAAAGCTGCAAAATTTACTTTTCTCTTTTGCATCTTAGTCAGTATTGTAATAATCCCCCTCTTCCTGAGGTTACTGGCTTGTGTAGTTGCTCTTCTGGGCGATAAGGTTCATCCCACCGCTGCCACCAATTGTTACGGTACCAACAGGATACCAAGGGTTAATACCAGGGAACAACGTCCTGCATAGGGAATCAGCAATTCACAAACCAGCCAGTTTTCAGGTTTAAACAGAATGTCTTTATTAAAGGCTGAATGCCTAGTATTTATACAGGTTTTGACCCCAGATGGGGGGGTTGAATATAACCCTGGCTTCAGGTTACAGAGGGCATTGGTTAAACAGTAAACCCTTACTACATTGGATGCTTCTAGCGGCTTCTGGCAGATACCTCTAGATCCAAATTGCCGCAAACTGTCTACCTTCATTACACCAGTAGGTTGGTTTTGTTTTTGCAGACTCCCCTTCGGGATATCCTCTGCTCCTGAAATCTTCCAAAGAGAAATTAGTTATCTTCTAAGAGACCACATGGGCACAGCAGTCGTCATGGACGACATCTTAGTGTATGGGTCTACGTTGGAGGAACATGATCAGCGATTGAGCTGTGTGCTGCAGACTATAAGAGAGTCCAGGCTGAAGCTAAACAAAGAGAAATGCCATATTGGGAAAGCTGAGTTATTGTGAGGATATTAATTAATGGAACTCAAATGTAGATCTAGTATAAGGTTTTCTATCACTATGCCTCCTACTGTCCCTGATTTTGTATGGGATACAGATTTAGGCAGTGAGTGAAGTTATTGGTTTTGTACCTAATGAGTACCTCTTTTCAATATGATACAGAGTAGTATGTAGTAGTATAGTTTGCCTCTATGACAATCAGAAGTGAAATTGTCAGTAGGGGTATATAGGAAATTGTGGTAATTTCCCCTTTAAGAAAAGTTGCTTGAACGTGGTAAAGAGACTCCGCTCTTTTAGGATGGTTCCTGTGAGCTTGTGCCTTTAATTCGAGTAAGGAGTGTATCACTCCGTAGAAATAAAAAGAAACAATGTAGGTGCTGAAATTGCTCCTTTATGTGTACACGCACACAGTGATCACTTGCCGACTTCGACTTGTCAGAGGGGAAAGGAGCTGCAAGTTACAAACGCTGCAGGCTTTCAGATCAGCGCTGATGGAAAGGTTAACAGCTGATCGCCCGGTGAGTGTTTTCGGCTCAGAGAGTGGCGGAGGAGGAACTCCGGTGTCCGCAGATAGGTGAATTAGAGCGGATTCTTCCAGGAAGGGAGAGAGGTAGAAGGATGACTAGATTGATCACGAAGGTAGTACAATAATCATTTTAGGGAGCAAAAGACACCTTGTAACCGGATAAGTAAATCCACACTGGTACTGTAAATAGTCCTTCCTTTTAGGTGATTCAAGTGCTGAAGTTAGCAGCTTCAGAGTGACAGATGAAAACATTAGGTTATCCAAGTACAAGAAGAAGTTTGGCTTGAATGAATAAATCTTAAAAGTTAGAGAGAATGATGACAGGAGTTGAAATCCTGCTGCAGCTCAGAACAGTGCTCACTACAAACAAATTACTAAGCACTTGTCTGCAGCTGTGAAAGAACTTTTAAAGGCAAAGGGGGAAGGGAGAAGGAATGCCTGACAGTTATGTTACTTTGGGCATATCATCAATGGGGATGGCATCAAGCCAGACCCCGAAAAAAAATTGTGCTATTGAACAGATGAAAAATCCGTCTGATGTACATGAGCTGAGACAA
The DNA here is from genome assembly GCF_027579735.1 of Bombina bombina. Classification (NCBI taxonomy): domain Eukaryota; kingdom Metazoa; phylum Chordata; class Amphibia; order Anura; family Bombinatoridae; genus Bombina; species Bombina bombina. Next base: position 1,436,980,610 of record NC_069500.1, read on the forward strand.
ATATTGGGCCTTGTAAATTATGTGGGCAGGTTCCTTCCAGATTTATCCACAATACTACACCCTATCACAGAGTTGCTAAAGAAAGATGTTGCCTGGGTCTGGGGACCTTCACAGGAAGAATCCTTTATGCAGGTCAAGTCCCTGCTGGGGTCTGCCCCAGTGTTGGGGTTCTACGACCCTTCCAAAAAGACTGTGGTTAGTGCTGATGCAAGTAGTTATGGGTTAGGAACCGCCCTCCTGCAGCTGAATGAAAACAAACTACAGCCCATTGCCTACTGTTCCTGTACACTGACGGCTTCTGAGTCAAAATACGCCCAAATTGAGAAAGAGTGCCTGGCTGCAGTTTGGGCCTGTGAGCGCTTTCAGCGTTACCTATTGGGTTTAGAGAAATTTAGTCTAGAGACTGATCATAAACCGCTAGTCCCTCTAATCAATTCCTATGACATTGACGAAACACCCCTAATATGCCAGAGACTTCTAATGAGGCTGCTCAGATTCAACGTTCAGGCAGTGCATGTGCCGGAGAAACAACTGGTTGTGGCAGATACACTATTCAGGCTCCCGCTGGCTGCTGCTGAAGAGTCTTCAATGAAATCAGATGTAAAAGTGTATGTAGATTCAGTTCTGGCCTCCAAATCCATTTCTTCAGGGAAGCTAGAACAAATAAAGAAAGATACATATTTAGATACAGACCTTCACGAAGTTATAAAGTACATAAAAGAAGGTTGGCCCGAGAGTCGGGCAGCCTGGATGTCTTTAAGTTCTTACCAGTCAGAAAGGTCACAGCTCACCGAGCTGGATAGGTTGGTGCTGTTCCAGGACTGCATTGTTATTCCTGTTAGCATGTGGCATGAGATGTTAAACAGGATTCACGTTGGCCACTTAGGCATTGCAAAGTGCAGAGAAAGGGCAGCTATGGCTGTATGGTGGCCTGGAATCAGTTCTGACATTGCAAGCCATGTGTCTAAATGTGCCTTTTTGCTGGGAACGCCGGCCTACTCAGAGAAGGGAGCCCTTGATTTCTACTCTGCTGCCTGCAGGCCTGTGGCAGAAAATAGCTGCTGATTTGTGCGAACTGCACGGGAAAAAGTTCTTAGTCGTGATTGACTACTATTCCAGGTATTTGGAAATTGCACCTTTGAATGAAATTAGAAGTCAAGCCGTTATCACTCGTCTCAAGAGCTTGTTCACCCGGTGGGGCATACCGTTGGAGCTGGTGAGTGATAACGGAATGCAGTTCGCTTCCACAGAGTTCAGTTCTTTCAGCAGGGAATATGATTTTATACATTCCACGTCAAGGCCACATTACCCCCAGGCCAACAGAATGGCTGAAAGGGCAGTTCAAGCATCAAAATTAATTTTAAAGCAATCTGAGCCATACCTGGCCCTCTTGTCCTATAGGGCGACTCCCATTCAAAGGTAAGAATTCCACCAAAAACAGAGGACACAGTTCAAATGGTGTAAATAAAGCCAGTTGGGGCATGGTAACTAAAGTGAAAGTATTGATAAAATGTACAGATAGCTGCACTTTTATCCTTTTGCAAACACGATACACTATTAGATCCCCCCTGGACTCTGAACATCAAACCAAATAACATAAAGGAGTACCTCTTTCCTCATGTCAAGTTTACAGTATAGGAACCTGACCTTCCGGTTAACACATACGAGTATACAGTCGTGATAGAGAACACATATATACAAGTTGTAAAGCAGTTGTCTGTTAGCGATATTGCACGTACCTTCTATCTTGCAAAACTCCAGTGATAAAACATATTCAATACCTGGGATGAAGTTCGGTATGTATTGCGCATAAATCGCTTCCTGTTTGAGGCAATCCATGGTCCCCCGTCCTACTGGCACTTCCGGTTCATTGTGCCAAACTCTGCAGCCTCCAGCTGAAAGCTCCATGCTCACTCAGACCAAAAACAGTACATGAGAAAAGAAAATATTTGAGAAGCACAGAGCGATTGCTGGATAGTGAATTTTAATGGATAGAAAATCCAAAATAATATACAAATGGCGTGTTAGCGGGTAAATACCCTCGGGTAAAATACAGAGACACAAATCATTAGAGCTAACAAATACTATGGCTGATGCGTTTCGGCATAAGCCTTACTCATAGCCACACTCAATTCATTAGCCCGGCACAGCTGATGCTAGGATGCCAGATTCACACCACCTTACCCTCTGTGGGTGTCTTCAAGCCTATTAGATCTATTCCTCAGGACGCAGTCCTTAGGAGGGATGAAGAGGCAAAAAGGGGCTATCGATTCTTCTACGACAGGAGACATTCTGTGAGGCCCTTGCAGGAGCTGAATGCGGGGCAAAGTGTCAGAATTAAACTGGATGATGAGAAGAAATGGAAGACGCCTGCTACGGTAATTGGACGCTCTCCAGAACCAAGGTCTTATGTAGTCCTTACTGATGAAGGGACAGTTACACGCCGTAACCGAAAACATCTTCAGCCTGTACCTGAGAGTTTGAAACTGGATGCCTCAGTACCACCGCCGGTGGGATCCCCTGTTTTAAAAGGGGTGCCTTCCCCTCAGCAAGATCACAGCGGGGATATGTCTTTGACTCCAGCGGACTCTCAATCACCTTCTTCTGTATCAGAGGACAGTTCATGTAGGGTTACATCAACTTCCGGCCCGATATCGGGATTAACTTTAGTTAGAACAGTGACCCGAAGTATGGGCAGAATAATCCCATGGTCACTGTGGACTAGGGTAGTCTACCCCGATGTTCAAATCAGGATGTAATTCATGTCGTTTATATTTTCTGTAACTTGTTGTTTGTTATATTCTATACAAAATTGTTGTTGTATACCTTGTTATTTGTTATATTCAAATGAAAAAAAATGTATGCTTTGTCCTTTGAAAAGGGGGAAGATGTGATGAGAGCAGGAAGTGATGTCACCAGATTGGGGGTGGGGTTGAGGTCCGGTTGTCTGTGTTGCAGTTAGTTAGTGAAATAAATGCTACCAGATGTATGTTTCCATGCTCTACAATAAAATAGAGTTGTACCATCCTTGCTGTGTCCTGCATGTTTCCTGCATCTCATGACAGTAACCTTCTTGTGAAACAAAACAGAAAGAGCAGAAATCTGACCATTATCTAAACCATCTTGCAAAAATTGACACCAACTTTATCATACATTTTCCTGGTAACTGGCTTCTGAGCCTTAATCAGAGTTTCAATCACACATTCAGAAAAACCCCTATGCCTAAGAACTAACCATTTAATCTCCATGCCATCAAGTTTAGAGATTTTAAATGCTGATGGAAAAATAGACCTTGACAAAGAAGGTCTGGTCTTAGAGGAAGAAGCCAAGGAGGGCAACTGGACAACTGAACTTGATCCACAAACCAAACTCTGTGGGGCCAAGCTGGAGCAATTAGAATTACTGACAAATTCTCCAGCCTGATCTTGGAAACCACTCTGGGAAGAAGCACCAGAGGCGGAAACACATAGGCCAGTTGAAAAGACAATGTAGCTTTCAAAGCATCCTCAAACTCTGCCTGAAAATCCCTTGTCCTTGCATAGTATCTGGGAAGTTTGTTGTTCAACTGAGAGGCCATCAAGTCTACTTCCGGGACACCACAAAGCTCTACAATCTGATGAAGAGACCATTCTCCTGGTGTGAGATTCTGCTAAATGACAGCTAAGAAAATCATCTTCCCAGTTGAATACCCCTGAGATTTGGATTGCTAAAACTAGTCAGCAATTGGCATCTGACCAAGAGATAATTTGAGAAACTTCCCACATGGCTAAGGAACTGTTAGCTTCCCACTTAATGGTTGACATAAACCACAGCTGTGACACTGTCTAACTGAAACCAGAGAAAAGATTCCTTTCAGAAGGGGCTTAGCTTGAAGAACTCTGAAAATTGCACACATTTCTAAGATTAAAGATCCCAAGGTGCCCAAAACCCCTGTGCTGTCAGAAACCCTGAAACATCCTAAAGGCTTACATCTGTAGTGATTACAGACCAAAATAGGACAAGCAAAATAAGCCCCCATAAAATAAGATGGTGATCCAGCCACCAAGACAGAGACTGTCTTGTCTTGAAATCCAGAAAATAGTATGACACTTACACCACTGTTGAAGCATACAAAGCTGAAGTGGTCACATATGAAAATGAGCAAATGGAATAGCAATCATAAGACCTAGAACCTCCATAAACAGAGAAACTGTGGGAAACTGGAGAGGTTGAAGATGTTGACAGGCTGAAACCAATTTTAGTCTTCTTTGATCTGTTAGAGAAATCTGACAGAGACTTAGTCTATCAGGAGCCCAAGAAAGGAAACCCTTGTCTGAGGAACCAACAAACTCTTTAACAAACTGATCCTCCAACCACAATGTTGAAGAAACAACAACAGTCCCTTGGTGTGAGATTCTGCTAAATGAAAAGATGGAGCACGTACCATAATATCATCTAGGTAAGAAAACACTGCTTGTCACTGGCTATTGATGACCGACAACAGAGCCCCCAAAACCTTTATAAAGATCATTGGAGCTGTAGCCAGACTAAACCAAAGAGCAACAAACTGAAAATGCTTGTCTTAAAAAGAAAACCTCAGAAACTGAAAATGATCTTTGTGAATTGGAATATGGAGGTAAGCATCCATTAAATCTATTGTGGACATAAACTGTCCTTGCTGAATGAAAGGCAAAATGGACTAAATAGTCTCCATCTTGAAGGACGGGATTCTGACAAACTTGTTCAAAGCTTTTAGATAGTACACAGGTCTGAAAGTTCCTATTTCTTATGAACCACAAAGAGATTTTAATAAAATCTCTTTCTCTGTTCCAGCAGAGGACCAGGAACTATCACACCCATGTATTCCAGATCAAGAACTGGATGAAGAAAAGCCTGCTGTAAAGACAAAAAAGATAGCTTATAAAAATTACAGACACACACAAGCAGATGATGATATGAAAATATGGAGACTCCAACAAAAAAAGACTAAGCAGTTAATTAGGAAGGTTAAAGCTCATGCAGAAGAGAAGATAGCACAGTCAGTAAAACATGGGGACAAAACATTCTTTAGATATATCAGTGAAAGAAGAAAAAATAAGGTAGGAATAGTAAAATTTAAATCAATTGATGGTAGAATAATAGGAGGAGATAAGCAGATTGCAGACTGTCTCAATGATTACTTCTGTTCGGTTTTCACAAAAGATTGTGAAGATACAATGTCTACATTAAGGGATGCTACGAAAAATAGAAACAAGCTTAACAGTAATCTTTTTACAGAGGATGAGGTTTTGTTAGCATTATCAAAAATAAATGTTAAAAAGGCAGTGGGTCCTGATAATATTCATCCAAGGGTTTTAAAAGAACTTCGATCAGTGCTAACTGTCCCATTAACTGACCTGTTTAATCAGTCACTATTAACAGGAGCTGTCCCAGAAGATTGGAGAATAGCAAATGTAATACCTCTTCATAAAAAGGGCAGTAGAGAAAAATCTGGCAACTACAGGCCAGTTAGTTTAACTTCAGTAGTAGGGAAATTAATGGAAAGCCTCTTAAAAGAAAGAATTATGACTTACATAAAGACAAAAAATTTAGAGGACCAAAATCAGCATGGTTTTACTTCAGGGAGATCATGTCAGACTAATCTAATTGACTTCTTTGATTATGTAACAAAAGTATTAGACAAGGGTGGAGCAGTTGATGTAGCATATCTAGATTTCAGCAAAGCATTTGACACCGTCCCACACAATAAACTAATTCACAAACTATATCTCCTTGGTCTAGATTCAAAAATTGTGAACTGGGTGGAATGCTGGCTTAAGGACAGAAAACAAAGTGTCTTAGTAAATGGAGTTCATTCAGCAGAGGGGGCTGTTACTAGTGGTGTTCCTCAGGGGTCAGTTCTGGGGCCTGTTTTGTTTAACATATTTATCTGCGATATCAGCAAAGGGCTACAGTGGAAAGGATGTCTCTTTGCAGATGATACAAAAATTTGCAACAGAGTGGATGTTCCAGGGGGGGTAGACAAAATGAGAAGTGATATACAACAATTGGAGGATTGGACAAACGACTGCGATCTAAAGATTAACACAGCAAAGTGTAAAATAATGCATTTAGGGAAGAAAAATCCAAATGTTAATTACAGACTCAATGACACTTTACTGACTGTTACAGATGAGGAACAGGACTTGGGAATTATTATTTCAGATGATTTAAAACTTAGTAAACAATGTAGTAATGCAGCGAGTAAGGCTAGCAGAATACTTGGATGTATTGGTAGAGGTATTTGCAGCAGAAATAGTAAGGTTCTTATGCCACTTTATAGATCATTAGTTAGGCCTCATCTTGAGTATTGTGTGCAGTTCTGGAGGCCATATCTTCAGAAGGATATTAACAAACTTTAATCTGTGCAAAGGAGGGCTACCAAAATGGTACATGGTCTAAAAAATAAAACTTACCAGGATAGGCTCAATGACCTAAATATGTATAGCTTAGAGGAGAGAAGGGAAAGAGGTGATATGATAGCAACTTTCAAGTACGTTAAAGGGGTTAGTAAAACTGAGGCTGTGGGTATTTTACATAAAATGGAAAATTCAAGAACAAGGAGTCATGAGCTCAAGCAAAAGGGTAGTAGATTCAGGAGTAATTTGAGGAAGCTTCTTTACAGAAAGAGTGATTGATTTATGGAATAAACTTCCTCAAGAGGTTGTAGCAACAAACACTGTGGGGGACTTTAAAAATGCATGGGACAAGCATAAGGCTATCCTATGAGCTAGATAAGTTTATACTGTTAGGTAAGGTCGGGCAGACTTGCTGGGCCTATGGCTCTTATCTGCCGTCAATATCTATGTTTCTATGTAACTTGCAAAGGGTTTTTCAGAACATTTGACAAAACAAACCTTCCTCTGGGAGGTCTTACCCTGAAAACTGTCGAATAACCTTTGAAAAATAAATTCCAAGAATATATATATGTCCAAGAATCTGACACATTCAGACAACATGCCTCCTGAAAGAGACTTAACCTGCCCTCCTACCAGAAGATCTGGATTGGGGGGGCCACACCTTTATGCAGACTTGGAAACAAGAGTGGACTTCTTGGCCTACTTAGGCCTGTTCCAATTGTAGCTTGGTTTCCAACCTGAGGGACTCTGCTTAGCTGAGGAAGAATCAGACTTTTGCTCCCTATTCTGTCATAGTGAACAAAATAAAAAATAACTTTTATTCTTTTAAAAGATAGATAATCCCTTTATTACCCATTCCCCAGTTTTGCATAACCAACACAGTTATATTAATATTCTTTTTACCTCTGTGATTACCTTGTATCTAGGAACCTTCTTCCAGCCCAATGATCACATGACTTTATAGTTATTATCTACTGACTTGTATTTAGTACTATGTTGTGCTAAATCTTAAATAACTCCTTGGGCGTAATCACAATGTTATCTATATGGCCCACATGAACTAGCAGTCTCCTATTGCGAAAAGCAAAAAAAAAGCATGTGATTAAGAGGCTGTCTGTAGTGGCTTAGAAACAGGATGAATTTTAGAGGTTTAAATGTTATTAGGTATATTAATATATAAATGTTATTAGGTAAATTAATATGTAAATGATATTAAGTATATTAATATATAAATGTTATTAGGTATATTAATATATAAATGTTATTAAGTATATTAATATATAAATGTTATTAGGTATATTAATATATAAATGTTATTACGTATATTAATATAAATGTTATTAAGTTTATTAATATATAAATGTTATTAGGTATATTAATATATAAATGTTATTAGGTATATTAATATATAAATGTTATTAGGTATATTAATATATAAATGTTATTAGGTGTATTAATATATAAATGTTATTAGGTGTATTAATATATAAATGTTATTAGGTATATTAATATATAAATGTTATTAGGTATATTAATATATAAATGTTATTAGGTATATTAATATATAAATGTTATTAGGTGTATTAATATATAAATGTTATTAAGTATATTAATATATAAATGTTATTAGGTATATTAATAGATAAATGTTATTAGGTATATTAATATATAAATGTTATTAGGTGTATTAATATATAAATGTTATTAGGTGTATTAATATATAAATGTTATTAAGTATATTAATATATAAATGTTATTAGGTATATTAATATATAAATGTTATTAGGTATATTAATATATAAATGTTATTAGGTATATTAATATATAAATGTTCATAGGTATATTAATATATAAATGTTATTAGGTATATTAATATATAATTGTTATTAGGTATATTAATATATAAATGTTATTAGGTATATTAATATATAAATGTTATTAGGTGTATTAATATATAAATGTTATTAAGTATATTAATATATAAATGTTATTAGGTATATTAATATATAAATGTTATTAAGTATATTAATATATAAATGTTATTAGGTATATTAATATATAAATGTTATTAAGTATATTAATATATAAATGTTATTAAGTATATTAATATATAAATGTTATTAGGTATATTAATATATAAATGTTATTAAGTATATTAATATATAAATGTTATTAGGTATATTAATATATAAATGTTATTAGGTATATTCATATATAAATGTTATTAGGTATATTAATATATAAATGTTATTAGGTATATTAATATATAAATGTTATTAAGTATATTAATATATAAATGTTATTAGGTATATTAATATATAAATGTTATTAGGTATATTAATATATAAATGTTATTAGGTATATTAATATATAAATGTTATTAGGTATATTAATATATAAATGTTATTAGGTGTATTAATATATAAATGTTATTAGGTATATTAATATATAAATGTTATTAGGTATATTAATATATAAATGTTATTAGGTATATTAATATATAAATGTTATTAGTTGTATTAATATATAAATGTTATTAGGTATATTAATATATAAATGTTATTAGGTATATTAATATATAAATGTTATTAGGTATATTAATATATAAATGTTATTAGGTGTATTAATATATAAATGTTATTAGGTATATTAATATATAAATGTTACTAGGTATATTAATATATAAATGTTATTAGGTATATTAATATATAAATGTTATTAGGTATATTAATATATAAATGTTATTAGGTATATTAATATATAAATGTTATTAAGTATATTAATATATAAATGTTATTAGGTATATTAATATATAAATGTTATTAAGTATATTAATATATAAATGTTATTAAGTATATTAATATATAAATGTTATTAAGTATATTAATATATAAATGTTATTAAGTATATTAATATATAAATGTTATTAGGTATATTAATATATAAATGTTATTAGGTATATTAATATATAAATGTTATTAGGTGTATTAATATATAAATGTTATTAGGTGTATTAATATATAAATGTTATTAGGTATATTAATATATAAATGTTATTAGGTGTATTAATATATAAATGTTATTAGGTATATTAATATATAAATGTTATTAGGTATATTAATATATAAATGTTATTAGGTATATTAATATATAAATGTTGGTTGTGCAAAGCTGGGTAATGGGTAGTAAAGGCGTTATGTATTTTTTTAAACAATAACAATTTTAGTGTAGACTGTCCCTTTAACAATCACAATCATCAGAAACCTGATCAGAAAGGCTATCGCCTAGATTTAGAGTTTTGCGTTAGCCGTCAAAACCAGCGTTAGGGGCTCCTAACGCTGGTTTTGGGCTACCGCTGGTCAGTCAGTCAGAAAAGGGTCTAACGCTCACTTTCCAGCCACGACTTTTCCATACCGCAGATCCCCCTACGCCATTTGCGTATCCTATCTTTTCAATGGGATCTTTCTAACGCCGGTATTTAGAGTCTTGGCTGAAGTGAGCGTTAGAAATCTAACGACAAGACTCCAGCCGCAGAGAAAAGCCAGGAGTTAAGAGCTTTCTGGGCTAACGCCGGTTCATAAAGCTCTTAACTACTGTGCTCTACAGTACACTAACACCTATAAACTACCTATGTACCCCTAAACCGAGGTCCCCTCACATCGCCACCACTCGATTAAATTTAACCCCTAATCTGCTGACCGCACACCGCTGCCACCTACATTATCCCTATGTACCCCTAATCTGCTGCCCCTAACACCGCCGATCCCTATATTATATTTATTAACCCCTAATCTGCCGCCCCCAACGTCGCCGCCACCTACCTACAATAATTAACCCCTAATCTGCCGAACTCCCGCCTCAATTACCCTATAATAAATAGTATTAACCCCTAATCTGCCCTCCCTAACGTCACTGACACCTAACTTCCAGTATTAACCCCCAGGTGTAAGTGTTAGGGTTAGACTTAGCTTTAGGGGTTAATACATTTATTAGAGTAGCGGTGAGGTCGGGTCGGCAGATTAGGGGTTAATAATTGTAAGGTTAGGGGTGTTTAGACTCGGGGTACATGTTAGGGTGTTAGGTTCAGACTTAGGAAGTGTTTCCCCATAGGAAACAATGGGGCTGCGTTAGGAGCTGAACGCTGCTTTTTTGCAGGTGTTAGGTTTTTTTCAGGCAGCTCAGCCCCATTGTTTCCTATGGGGGAATTGTGCACGAGCAAGTTTTTGAAGCTGGCCGCATCCGTAAGCACCGCTGGTATTGAGAGTTGCAGTGGCGGTAAATATGCCTGTACACTTCCTTTTTTGGAGCCTAACGCAGCCATTCTGTGAACTCTAAATACCAGCGGTATTTAAAAGGTGCGGGGGGGAAAAAGCACGCGTAGCTAACGCACCCCTTTGGCCGCAGAACTCTAAATCTAGCCGTAAGTTACCAACTATGGTGCATTAAGCTCCATACCGCACAAAAGCCAAGGGCTGAGTTTACGTGCTTGTGCACACTTTCCCCCATAGAAATCAATGAGGAGAGAGTGTTAGAAAAAAATTAACATCTGTGATCGCGGAATGGCAAATTGCCGTAACTCAACACCATTTATGTCTGAGGAAAAGAAAGATACTTTTAAACCTAACACCCTAACATAAACCCCTAGTGTAAACACCCCTAGTCCACCGCCCCTGACATTGCCGACACTAAATAAAGTTATTAACCCCTAATCCACCACTAAATAAAGTTATTAACCAGTAATCCGCAGCTCCCGGATGCTAAATAAATTATTAACCCCTAATCTGCAGCTCCACGACTCTAAATAAAGTTATTAACCCCTAATCCGCAGCTCCCCAACGCTAAATAAAGTTATTAATCCCTAATCCGCTGTCCCGACACCTATAAAACATAATTTATGGAAGAACTTACCTGATAAATTCATTTCTTTCATATTAGCAAGAGTCCATGAGCTAGTGACGTATGGGATATACATTCCTACCAGGAGGGGCAAAGTTTCCCAAACCTCAAAATGCCTATAAATACACCCCTCACCACACCCACAATTCAGTTTAACGAATAGCCAAGAAGTGGGGTGATAAAAAAGTGCGAAAGCATATAAAATAAGGAATTGGAATAATTGTGCTATATACAAAAATCATAACCACCACAAAAAAAGGGTGGGCCTCATGGACTCTTGCTAATATGAAAGAAATGAATTTATCAGGTAAGTTCTTACATAAATTATGTTTTCTTTCATGTAATTAGCAAGAGTCCATGAGCTAGTGACGTATGGGATAATGATTACCCAAGATGTGGATCTTTCCACGCAAGAGTCACTAGAGAGGGAGGGATAAAATAAAGACAGCCAATTCCTGCTGAAAATAATCCACACCCAAAATAAAGTTTAATGAAAAACATAAGCAGAAGATTCAAACTGAAACCGCTGCCTGAAGTACTTTTCTACCAAAAACTGCTTCAGAAGAAGAAAATACATCAAAATGGTAGAATTTAGTAAAAGTATGCAAAGAGGACCAAGTTGCTGCTTTGCAAATCTGATCAATCGAAGCTTCATTCCTAAACGCCCAGGAAGTAGAAACTGACCTAGTAGAATGAGCTGTAATCCTTTGAGGCGGAGTTTTACCCGACTCAACATAGGCAAGATGAATTAAAGATTTCAACCAAGATGCCAAAGAAATGGCAGAAGCTTTCTGGCCTTTTCTAGAACCGGAAAAAATAACAAATAAACTAGAAGTCTTTCGGAAAGACTTAGTAGCTTCAACATAATATTTCAAAGCTCTAACAACATCCAAAGAATGTAACGATTTCTCCTTAGAATTCTTAGGATTAGGACATAATGAAGGAACCACAATTTCTCTACTAATGTTGTTTGAATTCACAACTTTAGGTAAAAATTCAAAAGAAGTTCGCAACACTGCCTTATCCTGATGAAAAATCAGAAAAGGAGACTCACAAGAAAGAGCAGATAATTCAGAAACTCTTCTGGCAGAAGAGATTGCCAAAAGGAACAAAACTTTCCAAGAAAGTAATTTAATGTCCAATGAATGCATAGGTTCAAACGGAGGAGCTTGAAGAGCCCCTAGAACCAAATTCAAACTCCAAGGAGGAGAAATTGACTTAATGACAGGTTTTATACGAATCAAAGCTTGTACAAAACAATGAATATCAGGAAGATTAGCAATCTTTCTGTGAAAAAGAACAGAAAGAGCAGAGATTTGTCCTCTCAAGGAACTTGCGGACAAACTTTTATCCAAACCATCTTGAAGAAACTGTAAAATTCTTGGAATTCTAAAAGAATGCCAAGAAAAATGATGAGAAAGACACCAAGAAATATAAGTCTTCCAGACTCTATAATATATCTCTCTGGATACAGATTTACGAGCCTGTAACATAGTATTAATCACAGAGTCAGAGAAACCTCTTTGACTAAGAATCAAGCGTTCAATCTCCATACCTTTAAATTTAAGGATTTGAGATCCTGATGGAAAAAAGGACCTTGCGACAGAAGGTCTGGTCGTAGCGGAAGAGTCCACGGATGGCAAGAGGCCATCCGGACAAGATCCGCATACCAAAACCTGTGAGGCCATGCCGGAGCTACCAGCAGAACAAACGAGCATTCCTTCAGAATCTTGGAGATTACTCTTGGAAGAAGAACTAGAGGCGGAAAGATATAAGCAGGATGATACTTCCAAGGAAGTGATAATGCATCCACTGCTTCCGCCTGAGGATCCCGGGATCTGGAAAGATACCTGGGAAGTTTTTTGTTTAGATGAGACGCCATCAGATCTATTTCTGGAAGCTCCCATATTTGAACAATCTGAAGAAATACCTCTGGGTGAAGAGACCATTCGCCCGGATGCAACGTTTGGCGACTGAGATAATCCGCTTCCCAATTGTCTATACCTGGGATATGAACCGCAGAGATTAGACAGGAGCTGGATTCCGCCCAAACCAGAATTCGAGATACTTCTGTCATAGCCAGAGGACTGTGAGTCCCTCCTTGATGATTGATGTATGCCACAGTTGTGACATTGTCTGTCTGAAAACAAATGAACGATTCTCTCTTCAGAAGAGGCCAAGACTGAAGAGCTCTGAAAATTGCACGGAGTTCCAAAATATTGATCGGTAATCTCACCTCCTGAGATTCCCAAACTCCTTGTGCCGTCAGAGATCCCCACACAGCTCCCCAACCTATGAGACTTGCATCTGTTGAAATTACAGTCCAGGTCGGAAGCACAAAAGAAGCCCCCTGAATTAAACGATGGTGATCTGTCCACCACGTTAGAGAGTGTCGTACAATCGGTTTTAAAGATATTAATTGAGATATCTTTGTGTAATCCCTGCACCATTGATTCAGCATACAGAGCTGAAGAGGTCGCATGTGAAAACGAGCAAAGGGGATCGCGTCCGATGCAGCAGTCATAAGACCTAGAATTTCCATGCATAAGGCTACCGAAGGGAATGATTGTGACTGAAGGTTTCGACAAGCTGAAATCAATTTTAGACGTCTCTTGTCTGTTAAAGACAGAGTCATGGACACTGAATCTATCTGGAAACCCAGAAAAGTTACCCTTGTCTGAGGAATCAATGAACTTTTTGGTAAATTGATCCTCCAACCATGATCTTGAAGAAACAACACAAGTCGATTCGTATGAGATTCTGCTAAATGTAAAGACTGAGCAAGTACCAAGATATCGTCCAAATAAGGAAATACCACAATACCCTGTTCTCTGATTACAGACAGAAGGGCACCGAGAACCTTTGTAAAAATTCTTGGAGCTGTAGCTAGGCCAAACGGCAGAGCCACAAACTGGTAATGCTTGTCCAGAAAAGAGAATCTCAGGAACTGATAATGATCTGGATGAATCGGAATATGCAGATAAGCATCCTGTAAATCTATTGTGGACATATAATGCCCTTGCTGAACAAAAGGCAAGATAGTCCTTACAGTTACCATTTTGAACGTTGGTATCCTTACATAACGATTCAATATTTTTAGATCCAGAACTGGTCTGAAGGAATTCTCCTTCTTTGGTACAATGAAGAGATTTGAATAAAACCCCATCCCCTGTTCCAGAACTGGAACTGGCATAATTACTCCAGCCAACTCTAGATCTGAAACACAATTCAGAAATGCTTGAGCTTTCACTGGATTTACTTGGACACGGGAAAGAAAAAATCTCTTTGCAGGAGGTCTCATCTTGAAACCAATTCTGTACCCTTCTGAAACAATGTTCTGAATCCAAAGATTGTGAACAGAATTGATCCAAATTTCTTTGAAAAAACGTAACCTGCCCCCTACCAGCTGAGCTGGAATGAGGGCCGCACCTTCATGTGGACTTAGAAGCAGGCTTTGCCTTTCTAGAAGGCTTGGATTTATTCCAGACTGGAGATGGTTTCCAAACTGAAACTGCTCCTGAGGATGAAGGATCAGGCTTTTGTTCTTTGTTGAAACGAAAGGAACGAAAACGATTATTAGCCCTGTTTTTACCCTTAGATTTTTTATCCTGTGGTAAAAAAGTTCCTTTCCCACCAGTAACAGTTGAGATAATGGAATCCAACTGAGAACCAAATAATTTGTTACCCTGGAAAGAAATGGAAAGTAGAGTTGATTTAGAAGCCATATCAGCATTCCAAGTTTTAAGCCATAAAGCTCTTCTAGCTAAAATAGCTAGAGACATAAACCTGACATCAACTCTGATAATATCAAAAATGGCATCACAGATAAAATTATTAGCATGCTGAAGAAGAAGAATAATATTATGAGAATCATGATCTGTTACTTGTTGTGCTAAAGTCTCCAACCAAAAAGTTGAAGCTGCAGCAACATCAGCCAAAGATATAGCAGGTCTAAGAAGATTACCTGAACACAGATAAGCTTTTCTTAGAAAGGATTCAATTTTCCTATCTAAAGGATCTTTAAACGAAGTACCATCTGACGTAGGAATAGTAGTACGTTTAGCAAGGGTAGAAATAGCCCCATCAACTTTAGGGATTTTGTCCCAAAATTCTAATCTGTCAGACGGCACAGGATATAATTGCTTAAAATGTTTAGAAGGAGTAAATGAATTACCCAATTTATCCCATTCTCTGGAAATTACTTCAGAAATAGCATTAGGAACAGGAAAAACTTCTGGAATAACCACAGGAGATTTAAACACCTTATCTAAACGTTTAGAATTAGTATCAAGAGGACCAGAATCCTCTATTTCTAAAGCAATTAGTACTTCTTTAAGTAAAGAACGAATAAATTCCATTTTAAATAAATATGAAGATTTATCAGCATCAATCTCTGAGACAGAATCCTCTGAACCAGAAGAGTCATCAGAATCAGAATGATGATGTTCATTTAAAAATTCATCTGTAGAGAGAGAAGTTTTAAAAGATTTTTTATGTTTACTAGAAGGAGAAATAACAGACATAGCCTTCTTGATGGATTCAGAAACAAAATCTCTTATATTATCAGGAACATTCTGCACCTTAGATGTTGAGGGAACTGCAACAGGCAATGGTACATTACTAAAGGAAATATTATCTGCTTTAACAAGTTTGTCATGACAATTAATACAAACAACAGCCGGAGGAATAGCTACCAAAAGTTTACAGCAGATACACTTAGCTTTGGTAGTTCCAGCACTAGACAGCGATTTTCCTGAAGTATCTTCTGACTCAGATGCAACGTGAGACATCTTGCAATATGTAAGAGAAAAAACAACATATAAAGCAAAATTGATCAAATTCCTTAAATGACAGTTTCAGGAATGGGAAAAAATGCCAATAAACAAGCTTCTAGTAACCAGAAGCAAAGAAAAAATGAGACTGAAATAATGTGGAGACAAAAGCGACGCCCAAATTTTTTGGCGCCAAACAATACGCCCACATTGTTTGGCGCCTAAATGCTTTTTGGCGCCAAAAATGACGCCACAGCCGGAACGCCGACAGGACGTCAAAAAATGACGCAACTTCCGGCGACACGTATGACGCCGGAAACAGAAAAGATTTTTTTGCGCCAAAAAAGTCCGCGCCAAGAATGACGCAATAAAATGAAGCATTTTCAGCCCCGCGAGCCTAACAGCCCACAGGGAAAAAAAGTCAAATTTTTAAGGTAAGAAAAAATGATTGATTCAAACGCATTATCCCAAATATGAAACTGACTGTCTGAAAATAAGGAATGTTGAACATTCTGAGTCAAGGCAAATAAATGTTTGAATACATATATTTAGAACTTTATAAATAAAGTGCCCAACCATAGCTTAGAGTGTCATAGAAAATAAGATTTACTTACCCCAGGACACTCATCTACATGTTTGTAGAAAGCCAAACCAGTACTGAAACAAAAATCAGCAGAGGTAATGGTATATAAATAAGAGTATATCGTCGATCTGAAAAGGGAGGTAAGAGATGAATCTCTACGACCGATAACAGAGAACCTATGAAATAGACCCCGTAGAAGGAGATCACTGCATTCAAATAGGCAATACTCTCCTCACATCCCTCTGACATTCACTGCACGCTGAGAGGAAAACCGGGCTCCAACTTGCTGCGGAGCGCATATCAACGTAGAATCTAGCACAAACTTACTTCACCACCTCCATAGGAGGCAAAGTTTGTAAAACTGAATTGTGGGTGTGGTGAGGGGTGTATTTATAGGCATTTTGAGGTTTGGGAAACTTTGCCCCTCCTGGTAGGAATGTATATCCCATACGTCACTAGCTCATGGACTCTTGCTAATTACATGAAAGAAAAGTTATTAACCCCTAATCCGCCACTCCCCGACATCGCCCACACAAAATAAACCTATTAACCCCTAAACCGCTGGCCCCCCACATCGCAAATAATAAATAAACCTTTTAACCCCTAAACCGCCAGCCCCCCACATCGTAACTAATAAACCAAACCTATTAACCCCTAAAACACCAGAACCCCGCATTGCAAAACACTAAATTAAACTATTAACCCCTAAATCTAACACCCCCTAACTTTGTATTTAAAGTTACAATATAACTATCTTAAAATAAATAAAAACTTACCTGTGAAATAAAATAAAAAACTTAGATTAAACTATAAATTAACCTAACATAACTATTCTAAAAAATAAATAAAAAAATCAATTAAAAAACCTACCCCTAGATTTAGAGTTCTGCGTTAGCCGTCAAAACCAGAGTTAGAGGCTCCTAACGCTGGTTTTGGGCTATCGCTGGTATTTAGAGTCATGTAGGTAAGGGTCTAACGCTCACTTTCCAGCCGCGACTTTCCATACCGCAGATCCCCCTACGCCATTTGCGTATCCTATCTTTTCAATGGGATCTTTCTAACGCCGGTATTTAGAGTCTTGGCTGAAGAGAGCGTTAGAAATCTAACGACAAGACTCCAGCCACAGAAAAAAGCCAGGAGTTAAGAGCTTTATGGGATAACACCGGTTCATAAAGCTCTTAACTACTGTGCTCTACAGTACACTAACACCTATAAATTACCTATGTACCCCTAAACCGAGGTCCCCCCACATCGCCGCCACTCTATTAAAATTTTTTAACCCCTAATCTGCCGACCGCAAAGCGCCGCCACCTACGTTATCCTTATGTACCCCTAATCTGCTGCCCCTAACACCGCCGACCCCTATATTATATTTATTAACCCCTTATCTTCCGCCCCCAACATCGCCACCACCTACCTACAATTATTAACCTCTAATTGAACTTGAATCTGATTGGCTGATTCCATCAGCCAATCAGAATTTTCCTACCTTAATTTCGATTGGCTGATGGAATCCTATCAGCCAATCGGAATTCGAGGGACGCCATCTTGGATGACGTCATTTAAAGGAACCGTCATTCGGCGAGTAGGCGTCGGTAGAAGAGGATGGATCCGCGTCGGCTGGAAGAAGATGGATCCGGAAGAAAGAAGATTGAAGATGCCGCTTGATAGAAGACTTCAGGCCGATGATGGACTTCTTCAGCGCCCGCTTGGATCAAGACTTCAGGCCGATGATGGACTTCTTCAGCGCCCGCTTGGATCAAGACTTCAGGCCGATGATGGACTTCTTCAGCGCCCGCTTGGATCAAGACTTCAGCCCGATGATGGACCTCTTCAGCCCAATGATGGATGTCTTCAGCCCCCGCTTGGGCTTGGATGAAGACTTTGGAGGCTCCTCTGGACCAATCGGTGATACCCGGCGTGGTGAAGATAAGGTAGGGAGATCTTCAGGGGCTTAGTGTTAGGTTTATTTAAGGGGGGTTTGGGTTAGATTAGGGGTTTGTGGGTGGTGGGTTGTAATGTTGGGGGGGGGTATTGTATGTTTATTTTATGGGCAAAAGAGCTGTTTTCTTTGGGGCATTCCCCCGCAAAAGGCCCTTTTAAGGGCTGGTAAGGTAAAAGAGCTTTTCTATTTGTATTTTAGAATAGGGTAGGGCATTTTTTTATTTTGGGGGGCTTTGTTATTTTATTAGGGGGCTTAGAGTTGGTGTAATTAGCTTAAAATTGTTGTAATATATTTCTAATGTTTGTAAATAATTTTTTTATTTTTTGTAACTTAGTTCTTTTTTTATTTTTTGTACTTTATTTAGTTTATTTAATTGTAGATAATTGTAGGTATTTTATTTAATTAATTTATTGATAGTGTAGTGTTAGGTTTAATTGTAACTTAGGTTAGGATTTATTTTACAGGTAATTTTTTAATTATTTTAACTAGGTAGCTATTAAATAGTTATTAACTATTTAATAGCTATTGTACCTAGTTAAAATAAATACAAAGTTGCCTGTAAAATAAATATAAATCCTAAAATAGCTACAATATAATTATTAGTTATATTGTAGCTATATTAGGGTTTATTTTACAGGTAAGTATTTAGCTTTAAATAGGAATAATTTATTTAATAAGAGTTAATTTATTTCGTTAGATAAAAATTATATTTAACTTAGGGGGGTGTTAGTGTTAGGGTTAGACTTAGCTTTAGGGGTTAATAAATTTAATAGAGTAGCGGTGAGGTCCGGTCGGCAGATTAGGGGTTAATACTTGAAGTTAGGTGTCGGTGATGTTAGGGAGGGCAGATTAGGGGTTAATACTATTTATTATAGGGTTATTGAGGCAGGAGGGAGGCGGATTAGGGGTTAATACATTTGTTATAGTAGCGGTGAGGTCCGGTCGGCAGATAAGGGGTTAATTATTGTAGGTAGGCGGCGGCGACGTTGTGGGGGGCAGATTAGGGGTTAATAAATATAATATAGGGGTCGGCGGTGTTAGGGGCAGCAGATTAGGGGTACATAGATATAATGTAGGTTGCGGCGGTGTACGGAGCGGCAGATTAAGGGTTAAAAGTGTAATGCAGGTGTCAGCGATAGCGGGGGCGGCAGATTAGGAGTTAATAAGTGTAAGGTTAGGGGTGTTTAGACTCAGGGTACATGTTAGGGTGTTAGGTGCAGACATAGGGAGTGTTTCCCCATAGGAAACAATGGGGCTGCGTTAGGAGCTGAACGCTGCTTTTTTGCAGGTTTTTTTTTCAGCTCAAAATGCCCCATTGTTTCCTATGAGGGAATCGTGCACGAGCACGTTTTTGAAGCTGGCCGCGTCCGTAAGCACCGCTGGTATTGACAGTTGCAGTGGCGGTAAATTATGCTCTACGCTCCCTTTTTGGAGCCTAACGCAGCCATTCTGTGAACTCTAAATACCAGCGGTATTTAAAAGGTGTGGGGGAAAAAAAGCACGCGTAGCTAATGCACCCCTTTGGCTGCAGAACTCTAAATCTAGCTGCTAAATTGCAAATTTAAATAAACCTAATACTATGAAAAAAATTGAAAAGTCAAAACACTAAAATTACGAAAAATAAAAGAATGTCTATAAGATAGGGGGCGCCCTAGATAATTTGATAGATATATTTGATAGATATATTAAGGGTGGAATAAAAAAATAGCACTCAATGGGCTATATGATGTATATAATATATATAGTGTACACCAGAGATACGCAATGTGTAAATTATAAAATATTATCAAATCATATACTAGTTATCATATATTTAAGACAAAAATGCAATAAAACTTAAGAAACTATAATATAAAGTCTTTTGGATGGGGAAATGAGGAGATGTTTAGGCAGCAATCTGTAGAGGACCCGGCCTGGATCCAAGAGGGTAATCTATAAACGAGAGAAGAGACAGATGCGCCACATGGTCCAATATTGTTTGATCCACAGAGTTTAAACGATCAGGTTGTGTTAAATTAAACTCACAATCTTGGGAGCACTCCAGTTAGTGCAATGGGAGCAGTCTGGGATCTATAACAGTCACCCAGCAGACCGACCTCTTGGGGTAAAGATGGATAATCTGTTGTAAAGTACAAAAAGACACAAAGGTGCCTATATGGCCTAGTACAGTCTAATACCAAGGAGCAGTAGTATATGTGGTAAGATATATACTCACAAAAGGTGATGCATCTCCATTGATGCTATTCAGACAGGAAGGGATCAATACAGTCACCCAACAGACTATGGCAAGGCTTCCACAGGAGGCAATCAGCAAAGGTCCAGTGGACCAATAAAGATCCAAATAATACACAGTAGCAAGTGTTTAAGATAAAAAAGTATTAAACTTTACTAACAAAGGTTAAAATCAAGCGACGCGTTTCTCAGCAGCTAGATGTTTCATCAGGCTTATACAATGTAACTCAAACACTTGCTATATATGAACCACATTTCTATCAATTTGATTAGCAACACCTGTGAGAGGGGTGGCTAGAAGTAACTCCCTCAGGGTTGAACCTATCAGCATTCAGTATATACAAATGACAGACCTAATTCAAAACAAACTTAAATGTTGATTCATCACAGTAAGATCTGTCAGTATTCAATCCATTAAAACAACAAGTATAATACAAGATGAACATGAATGTTAATATCTATTTGCAATATAAGTTTACATTTCTCACAATTGCTATCTTATGGATGTGCACTATATAAAGGATATTGTTTGATCTCTCCAATTTTCGCTTAGTGCCATCTATTTAAAACAGTTTCAACCAAAAGTCCCTATTGGGGAATAGGACCATATGTCTTTCATAACTCTTCAACTTTCTCTCTACTTACTTGATTAAAGTCTATATCTCGATCTCTAGGTTGTCTGAGTGATGGTTTATTTTCATAAGTGCTGGCGTTCCCTACTGTTCATTGCGCATGTCTGTGATGTCATCCGTCAAACTTTGTGTTCTGTTATTTCTCCAAACAAATTGAGAAACTATAATGCACCAAAGTCGTATGTAAATGTGACTCAACTATGTGATAAACTCTCTAATGGGTCTGATCTAGCTCATAGTAACTTACTGAGAACAGGTACTATATTGTACCGATATAGAGTACTCAGCCATTCACAGGTCGAGACGTCATGGGGGGTATGTCTATCGGCTAATATTTTCTATAAGTGATTACGTCAACTGAAATAAAGTGTCATTATAAATACAGAAATTATATAAAAAATATATAATATATATAATACTGATTCAACCTATCAGTATGATATTCATATCTAGAGATTATACTAGGAAGGATGTCAGTGTGATAGACATACCCCCCATGACGTCTCGACCTGTGAATGGCTGAGTTGATATGTCTACACACAGCCAGCATAATATAATTTACCTAGCAGCCATATCGCTATGAAACCTACACATAGCCAGTATAATATAATATAATTTGCAGTCATATCGCTATGGAACCAGTATTGACACTGTATTCTATGTAAGTTATAGTCATTAATATCAAATTGACAAGTTGGGCCAACATTTATTTTTAATCAAAGCCGTATGTTTACAATTGCATCACAGTCCAGCCTTTTGTATATACTTGAATTTATTTGCTAGACTCAGGACATACCCCCTGTGACGTTTCTAATTGTGATTGGCTGATTCGATATGCCCACACACAGCCTATCCTCACCACTCGAATACACCGGTAAAATCCCGGTATTTTAATAGGGACGGCACTCTATATCGGTACAATATAGTACCTGTTCTCAGTAAGTTACTATGAGCTAGATCAGACCCATTAGAGAGTGTATCACATAGTTGAGTCACATTTACATACGACTTTGGTGCATTATAGTTTCTCAATTTGTTTGGAGAAATAACAGAACACAAAGTTTGACGGATGACATCACAGACATGCGCAATGAACAGTAGGGAGCGCCAGCACTTATGAAAATAAACCATCACTCAGACAACCTAGAGATCGAGATATAGACTTTAATCAAGTAAGTAGAGAGAAAGTTGAAGAGTTATGAAAGACATATGGTCCTATTCCCCAATAGGGACTTTTGGTTGAAACTGTTTTAAATAGATGGCACTAAGCGAAAATTGGAGATATCAAACAATATCCTTTATATAGTGCACATCCATAAGATAGCAATTGTGAGAAATGTAAACTTATATTGCAAATAGATATTAACATTCATGTTCATCTTGTATTATACTTGTTGTTTTAATGGATTGAATACTGACAGATCTTACTGTGATGAATCAACATTTAAGTTTGTTTTGAATTAGGTCTGTCATTTGTATATACTGAATGCTGATAGGTTCAACCCTGAGGGAGTTACTTCTAGCCACCCCTCTCACAGGTGTTGCTAATCAAATTGATAGAAATGTGGTTCATATATAGCAAGTGTTTGAGTTACATTGTATAAGCCTGATGAAACAGCTAGCTGCTGAGAAACGCGTCGCTTGATTTTAACCTTTGTTAGTAAAGTTTAATACTTTTTTATCTTAAACACTTGCTACTGTGTATTATTTGGATCTTTATTGGTCCACTGGACCTTAGCTGATTGCCTCCTGTGGAAGCCTTGCCATAGTCTGTTGGGTGACTGTATTGATCCCTTCCTGTCTGAATAGCATCAATGGAGATGCATCACCTTTTGTGAGTATATATCTTACCACATATACTACTGCTCCTTGGTATAAGACTGTACTAGGCCATATAGGCACCTTTGTGTCTTTTTGTACTTTACAACAGATTATCCATCTTTACCCCAAGAGGTCGGTCTGCTGGGTGACTGTTATAGATCCCAGACTGCTCCCATTGCACTAACTGGAGTGCTCCCAAGATTGTGAGTTTAATTTAACACAACCTGACGTTTAAACTCTGTGGATCAAACAATATTGGGCCATGTGGCGCATCTGTCTCTTCTCTCGTTTGAAAAATAAAAGAACTTTAAGATTAAAAAAAATATTAAACGGAATTATTAAAAATAAAAACAATTACACCTAATCTATTAGCCCTATAAAAATAAAAAGCCACCAAAATAAAAACAACCCCTAACCTACA
The DNA here is from genome assembly GCF_027579735.1 of Bombina bombina. Classification (NCBI taxonomy): domain Eukaryota; kingdom Metazoa; phylum Chordata; class Amphibia; order Anura; family Bombinatoridae; genus Bombina; species Bombina bombina. Next base: position 1,437,004,289 of record NC_069500.1, read on the forward strand.
ATAAACTACCAATAGCCCTTAAAAGGGCCTTTTGTAGTGTATTGCCCTAAGTTAAACAGCTCTTTTACCTAGAAAAAATATACAAACTCCCCCAACAGTAAACCCCCCACCCAACCAACCCCAAAATAAAAAACCTAAGTGTAAAAAAAACCTAAGCTACCCATTGCCCCTAATGGGGCATTTGTATGAGCATTGCCCTTAAAAGGGCATTCAGCTCTTTTACTGCACTTAAAAGGGCATTCGGCTCTTTAACAATGCCCAAAGCCCTAATCTTAAAAAAAAAAACACCCCAAAAAAACAAAACAAAAAACTAACACTAACCCCAGAATATCTACTCACAGTTCCTGAAGTCCGGACATTTATCCCCCATCCAGACAGCAAGAAGTCTTCATCCAGGTTCATCCCCATCCAGGCGGCGAGAAGTCTTCATCCAGGCCGCAACATCTTCATCTATCAAGGGGGCATCTTCTATCTTCATCCTGGCGGCAAGGAATGGAGCTATCCAAGACCGGCAATGACATCCTGCACAGAGCATCCTCTCCATACGATCACCGCCGTACACTGAAGTTGAATGCAAGGTACCCGTTTAAAAATGGCATACCTTGCATTCCTATTGACTGATTTGATTTTTTTTTATTTTTTTTTTAAGAAGTTTTATTTTGAAAAAATAACAGATTTTACAAAACGTAGATAAGAATATTTCCATAGCATAACAATGAGGTACAGCAGTAAAAGGTCCATACATCATACATAAAAGTGCAACAAGTTCAGTACATAGGTTCAGTGCAGAGGCCTGTATGACCCATGATTCTATATTACAGTCTCTGGGATATTACATGAGTTACAACATATATTAAATAGCCAAGACTGTGTAGCTAGAACAGCACTATCTGTGTCCAGTGCTCGTGAAGACAGGTGAGCTGCCTATTCACCCAAAAGTAATGCAGAATATGTAAATGTCCACAGCACTTAAAATATCAATATCTTTTATTAGGACATCAAAATGACAGCAACGTTTTGGAGTTAATACCCCTTAATCATGCATGGGTTCTTGATATGAATCACAGACTTTTATACCATAAGCTTCGGCGCCAAAGAGCTAATTTTCGAGGATACATGCTTCTCTTACTCCACCTAGTGGTGAATCTGCATAATATAAATTTATTCCAAAATTAAAATCAAATATATTATATACAATGTATATTCTTAATGGTAGCTAAATTTAACATACATAGTTTCTTGCTGATTGGCTAATAATTGCAAAATTCATCTGATATTTACATTATTTATTTAAAGGATGGCGATTACAAATATACTGACATATCATAATCTCTATTGAGACCTTTGGGAACCAAGGTCTCCAATTTATGTATCCACCATGTTTCTTTTTGTCTAAGCAATTTCTCCTTATCCAAGCCACTCCTCTGTATTTGTATATGGTCTATAATCTGCCATCTCATCTGGCTAATATTATGACCTTTCCAAACAAAATAGCTAGATAAAGGAGCTTCAGTATTGCCACACCGTATATTAGATCAGTGTTGGCTTATCCTATCTCTTGCCTTACGTGTGGTCTCGCCTAAGTATACAAGAGAACAAGGACATTTGATGAGATATATCACCTGAGTTGTTTCACAAGTGTAGAATCCATTAATTCTGTATTGTTTCCCATTGTGTGGATGAAAAAAAGGATTTTCCTTTGTTTATGGAACTACAACTCATGCAGTTCAAACAAGGGTATGTACCCCGATTTTTACTGCTAATATGGGATTGTGTACTTCCCCTACTGGGGCCTACATCTGATCTAACTAGATGGTCACAAAGGTGTTTCACTCTTCTATGGACCATTGTCCAAGGAACTGTACTGGCAGCCATTTTGTTTTATTCAAAAATTTTGAAAATCTATTTTCTCTGCAACTGCTTATGTTAGAACTGTAAAACTAGCTGTGTAACCTTATATTGTGACATAGAGTCACATTTGTTCATGTTGAAGGAATTGGTCATAAGCTATGGCAGCCATATTGGTTTACGCAAAAATTTCGAAAATGTGATTTCTTTGCAACCGCTTATGTTAAAGCTATGAAATTTGCTGTATAGCTATATATTGCGACTTAGCAACTTCTATGCCATTGCAAAGGCAATGCACATGGCCACCTCTATTGCTGCTTGCAGCTATATTTTAGGTAAGTATCTGTTCAGTCTTGTTGCTAGTATCTTGGCGAAGATATTTATGTCAGAATTTAAGAGAGATATGGGGTGGAAATTTTCGGGTCTATTTGACATTTTCCCTGGTTTGGGGAGGACTGTGATGTGAGCCTCAAGTGAGTTACCTGAGAATCCTCTGGAGTGAATTAATGAGTTAAAAGTGTTTGTTAAGGGACAAGCGAGGTGGTGGATGTATGTCTTATTGTATGTCATGTTAAACCCGTCTGGGCCTGGGCTTTTACCTCCAGGCAGGTCTTTAATCGCGTTTTTTGTTTCTTCCACTGAGATAGGCAGATTCAGTCTATCTGATTCATCTCTATCCAGAGTTGGTAAGTCCAAGTACTCAAGATAGGTTTCTATGTCTTGTTGGGTGGGGGTACTGTCTAAGTTGTACAGGGTTGCATAGTGCTGTCTGAACACGTCTGCTATATTTTTACTCTCCTTTTGAAGATATCCATATTTGTTGATAATAGAGTGGATGTGTGCATTTAATAAGTGTTTTAGCGAGAGAGGACCCCGCTTTATCTTTGATATCAAAGTATTTTTGTTTCAGCAGTGCTGCTTTCTTTTGGTGTTCTTTGATTAGGTGGTCTTTGAGGTCTTTCCTAGATAGTGTTAGGGATTCTAGTATACTAGTGGCCTGTGGGTGTTTTTTGTGCTCTTTTTCTCAGTAACTAATTTGGGACATAGTAGAGTTTATAAATTGTCTGTTCGATTTTTTTTCCCTGGCTTTGTGCGCTATCAGTTCACCTCTTATGACGCACTTTTGCGCCTCCCGGAGGGTGGCTGAGGTTATGTGTTCTGTGTCATTTTCTCTAAAATAGTTTTCTATGGACTGGTCTACAGCCTGTTTAGTTAGTACATTCCCTAGTAGGAAGGCATCCATCCGCCAGATGAAGGGGCGCTGTGGCATGTCCAGCCATGCCACCGTGCATTGTATGGGGGCATGATCCGACCATGTGATTGACAAAATTTGTGAGTCAGTGATTATGGAGAGGCCCAACTGGTCTGAATGTATGTGATCTATTCTGGTGTATGTGTTGTGTGTGTGTGAGTAAAAGGTGTAGTCCCTGATGTCATGATTAATGTTCCTCCAGATGTCGTGCAGCCGTAATAGGTGTAGGTTATTAGGTACCGATTTTCGGACTCGTTTAGGGGTATTAGTGATGTGTGTAGAGGTGTCCATTGTCGGGTCCAGTGACAAATTAAAATCGCCTCCCATGAATAGTGTCCCCTGGGTGTGTTCTAGTAGGAGGTTGGTTATGTGTCTGAATAAAGTATGCTGGTCTTTATTTGGGAGATATAAGTTTGCAAGGGTAATTGGCCTATTGAATAATAAATCAGAATCAGGTACCTGCCATCCTTGTCTTTCTCTATGTGGGTCGCTTGGAAGTGTAGGGAATTTTTAAGAAGAATGCCTACCACTCCTTTCCTGGTATCGCCCAAAGCCAGAAAGCTAATTCTATATTTGTGGCTCAGGAGTTTGGGTTTGTGACCTCTCTTAAAGTGTGTCTCCTGTATAAATAGGATATCTGTAGTGGGAGAAAGGAAGGCGCCAATAGGGTAATAACGCTAACAACCCTGACAGATTGTGGGGAGGGTGAGAAACAATACTCACAAACAGAGCGGCACTATGGCGTGCCTGAAATTGCAGACCGGGACCTCAGCGTCGCCCGGAAGACCAGCGTAGGCAGCAACAAATCCTCAGTCAGGAGCGTGTTCAGTGTGACCAATCCAGATCCCAATGTAGTGACACACCTTCCTCTCTGTGTTTCAAGAATCTGTACACTTACAGGAGGAAAAACAGGTGACAGTAGACAGTGTATAGAACTCCGGTCACTCGAACTTGCACAGTCCAAAGTAGGAAAGAGGGGAGATCAGACTCCAGCAGGATAAAAGTAAAACACATTTATTAAAATGTTTTAAAAACAAGCAACACGTTTCTCAGCTACACAGAGCCATTTCATCAGGCTATAATAGCTTGATGAAACGGCTTTGTGTAGCCGAGAAACACATTAGTTGTTTTTAAAACATTTTAATAAATTTGTTTTACTTTTATCCTGCTGGAGTCTGATCTCCCCTCTTTCCTACTTTGGACTGTGCAAGTTCGAGTGACCGGAGTTCTATACACTGTCTACTGTCACCTGTTTTTCCTCCTGTAAGTGTACAGATTCTTGGAACACAGAGAGGAAGGTGTGTCACTACATTCGGATCCGGATTGGTCACACTGAACACGATCCTGACTGAGGATTTGCTGCTGCCTACGCTGGTCTTCCGGGCAACGCTGAGGTCCCAGTCTGCACTTTCAGGCACGCCATAGTGCCGCTTCTTTGTGAGTATTGTTTCTCACCCTCCCCACAATCTGTCAGGGTTGTTAGCGTTATTACCCTATTGGCGCCTTCCTTTCTCCCGCTACAGATTTCTTCATCGTCCCTCCATGCATCGGAAGAGCTGCCTCCCATTGGATGTCTTGGACAGACCTTGACTACCCTAGTACTGAGCGCACCTCTATCAAGAGCTTTCTCTGTGACTTTGACTTATAAATAGGATATCACTGGGGACTTTTTAAAGGTCTTTAAAGGCCATGGACCTCTTTTCTGGACTATTCAGCCCTTTCACATTTATGGTGGTAATGGATATGGTATGTGCCATGGTGGATCTAACAGGTATGGGTTTGCGGGCCGAGTGATAGCCTGTCTGCCTGATGTAGGTTTTACTCTGTGTCTGGTATGAGGTAAGTAATATAATCTACCGCTGTACTATAAACTGAGACAATGTAAAACGTTCAAAAATAATAGTGCAAAAAATTTTAAGATGTGCAATAACAGTAATAAGCGGGAAAAAAACACAATACAATAACACTAATAAAGGCAAATTTTAAACGGTTTTGTTTCGATTTCTTCTTTTCTTACTGGAAAGTTCAATTAACAAAAAGTTACAGTCCTGCAACAATAAAAAATTGGGGTAGTATCCCCACTTCCAAACCTAAAGAATTGTAGAAAAAGAAAAGAATGTTATGTCATACAACCTGTAAGCGCCATGGCTAGAATGGGATGTCAGTTCGAGGTGGGAGATGCCATGGATCTAATGGGCATCGAGACCTGATCCACACTTTCAGATACAGAGTGAGACCCTGGGCTGGCAGAATTGTGAGTTTTGTGCGGTTGGTTGTTTATCCCGCTGAGAGTCTCTGGGGGAGAGTTGTCGGTCCTCTGGGTGCGTGGTGTTGAGTTGGAGGGTTTTGTTGAATCTTGGCAGGTCCTCCAAAAACCTGAGGGTGGCTGTTGTATCTCTCTTAGATGCGGTAATGCTGACCGGGAATCCCCACCGGTATGGAATCTGCTGCTCCCTCAAGACTGTGGTGATGAAGCTCAGCTTCCTCATCTTCTACAGTGTTGCTGGGCTGAGGTCTGCGAAGTTCTGGATGTGGATTCCAGCATACATTACTTTTTGTTTTTGTCTGGCCTGTCTCAAGATTTCTTCTCTGTCCTTGTAATCTAATAATTTTACAATTATGTCCCGAGGGGGCGCCTTCGGGGGGGGGGGGGGGGCTTTGCTCTCAGGGGGGCCCTGTGGGCTCTTTCAATGCATATATCTGCGGTGCTCTTTGGGCCCTTCATGGTCCTGAACATGTCCAGGAGGCAGCCTTCTATGGCATTTGGCTGGATTGTCTCTGGGATCCCGCGTATGCGCAGGTTGTTATGCCTGCCTCTGTTATCCAGGTCCTCAACTTTCTCCATTAGTTGATGTATAGTTTCTTCCTGATCGTATGCAACTTTGGAAATGTGCTGTATGTCATTATTGACCGTGTTGTGGCTCTCCTCTAAGACTGAGACCCTTTGTGTGACTTTAGATAGGTCTCTTTTTAGTTCCCCATTCCAGTTTTTGACATCTCCTAAGATATCTTTAATATCATCTTTTGTGCATAGGTTTTGCAGATCATCTTTCGTAATGGCAGGCGCGCTTATTGTTTCTTTCTTGTGTTGCTGCGGTTCTGAGAGTGCGGCCATTTTTGGTGGTTTTGCGGCTAGGTCTTGTTGTTTGAGGAATTGTTGCATTAGCTTGTAGCTGTTTACGTTGTTGGTCTTAGAGTTTCTGCGGCCAGGCATATCCAGAAGCGCTTAATGTCAGGGAGGGTTCAGATGCCTAAAGGCTGATACGTGCAGAGTGGGGTGGCAGTGTGAGGTCAATGTAGCCCTGCAGGCTGTCGCAGTCCAGGCCCCAGCGCAGTATGCGTGTAAATTATTGTAGAAGGAAGAAGAAGCTTCCCCACCTGAGATGGCAAACTATATGCTGAGGCTTAGCGCAGGGGTTTTGGATAGTGAGGACCCTAAGATTTGTGTTCAAAATGCCCCAAATGTTCTAGAGTATGGCAGTTCATGCAGTGTGCTGTGGCACTTGTGTGTATGCAAGAGCCAGCTCACCTCTGTGTTCTTCCAGTGCCCCATGTATAGAGAAGCCTGTTTCCTATAGCTTAGAGAAGGTTCTGGCTGGGGATATCCAAGACAGTGCCCTGTGTGGTGGATCTTCTTTTGTAAAAGCAGCTGAGGAAGGTGGCAACTAAGGACCAGCTCCAGGCTCTGCCCCTGTATGGAAAACGGCACTGTGGTTAATTTCTAGTGCATAGTGGCAGGGGAGCTGTAGCAAATTACGCGCAGGGCCGCACTTCCAATTTCGGAAAAATGGCTTTGTTTTTGTGGTGTGGGCTAGAAACTATCCAATTTTTTGCCCAGTGTGTTCACAAGCCTTTCATGCACCTATGTTGATGTTTTTGTGGCGATCCCCCAGGTCTATGCGTGCGATCTGGAAGTGGGGCTTAGGAGCTACTGAATTAGGCAGCCATCTCCCTGACTGGCTAGGCTCCGCCCCCGACTGATTTGATTTTTTTTAATTCAAATCAGCCAATAGGATGAGACCTACTGAAATCCTATTGGCTGATTTGAGCAGCTGGTCCTGGATAGCTCCGTTCCGCGCCACCGGGATAAAGATAGAAGACGCCCCCATTTATTTTTATCGGGCTATTAGATTAGATGAAATTGTTTTTAGTTTTGATAATTTAATTTATTATTTTTTGTAATCTTAGAATTTTTTATTTTTTATATTTTAGTGTTTATTATTTTTGTAATGTTAGATTTTTTAAATGTTTTCGTAGTATTGGGATTTTTTAAATTTGTTATTTAGGTTTTTTATTTTTTTGTGTTGTTTTAATCATGTAATTTAGGAATTTTAATTGCAGAATATAAAGAAGAACAGAGGGGCACCTCATGTGCAGGATCATCAAATACATGTGTAAACAAGATATAACTAAAGCCAAGTGGATACTCACATATTAGTAGAGCACACCAATGTGCTGGCAGGTGCAGGCTGTAGAATTATCGGTGTAACAGCTCACCCCCAGCTAGGACTTCCCGTGCACTGCAGTGAATAGATGAAACAGACAAAAAGCACTATATGTGCAGATCAATCAAAATATGATTATATCTAGTTTGCAAATGCCAAATGGTTACTCACATGCTGACCAAGCACATCAATGTGCTAGTAGAAGCAGGCTGGCAGATTTAAGGAAGGTGTGTCAGCTCACCCCAAAAAGGTTCTCCCAATGGGCAGGATTCAAGTGCAAGGAAGTATTAGTTGTATTCTCATAAAATATCGATGAACACAGGCAGGTAAAGTGTTTCCACTAAGAGTTAATTTTTTATAAAAAATGTTTTTTATTTAAAAAAAGAATAAAAGCAAAATACAAAAAGTGGAATAAGGGTATTCAAATATCCCCCTATATTTCTTTAATCCACTTTTTGTATTTTGCTTTTAACCTTTTTTTTAATAAAAAACGTTTTTTATGAAAAATTAACTCTGAAAAACCTCAGAAGAATCCTTAGCAAGTTTAAAACAAGAATTTAAACAAATAGAGGACCCCTGTGAGAGTTCCTTAACCCTTTAAGGACCAGCGACGTACCCTGTATGTCACTGGCCTTTTTTTGGACTTGATTGTTTTATAGCGCGGTCTTGCCACCAGCGTTGAGACTGCTCTATTCCACAAAGCCTGCTGGAGGGAGGGCATTAATAGAGTGTTCTTGCTATACTTGTACTATTATGTCCTGAAAAAAGCCTTAACAACCAGTGACATACAGGGTACATTGTGGTCATTAAGGGGTTAATTTTTAAAGTAAGCAAAACCTCCTTTAATAAAGAACACATGTGATTAATCTTAAATAAAAAGGAGGAAGAAGCAGAATCAGGATCTGAGGCTGGCCCCTGATCATAAGACAAAACCTCATCCTCAGAAGCTTCATTAGCCTCATGACACAGGAATATTATTACTAGTAGAAGGAATATCTTATACTGACCTTTTACAATTATATTTCATACACTGTAGCCTTAATAAAATCCTTAATGCCAGGAGCAATTTGAGCTGTACTTTCCCGTACAGAAAAAACAGAAAGAGCAATTATACCTTTGGAAGCAAGTGCAGCATTAGATTGGTCTGAATGCATTATAACATTGAGGCAGGACTCACATAAATATGGAGGGGAAATCTCAGCCTGCTTACAATAAACATTTAATACAGATAGAAAGGTGTTCAGAAATATCAGCTGCTAAAGGAGGATTAGGGACAGATTCAGAAGATTCAATAGTAAACAAACACAGGAATAATAACCCCCAAAAGCAAAAGAGCTCTAAGGGAATGAGTATACAATACCCACTCCTGGTATCACAGCTAAAGCTGGAAAGTCTCGAACGAATGCATGCAAGCACCCGCACATCCCAACACAAGCACCCGTGCACCCCTCATACCGTGTGCTCCCACACACTTACGATGCATACACTCAGGGAGTTATTTTAACTTAAAATGTCTTAGATAATTCCCAGGAGTTTACCCAATATAGAGCCCCTTATATATGTGGTACAAATTAATCTGATCCCAGACTATGGCCTCTATTTATCAAGGTCTGGCGGACCTGATCCGACAGTGCGGATCAGGTCCGCCAGACCTCGCTGAATACGGAGAGCAATACGCTCTCCGTATTCAGCATTGCACCAGCAGCTCACAAGAGCTGCTGGTGCAACGCTGCCCCCTGCAGACTTGCGGCCAATCGGCCGCTAGCAGGGAGGTGTCAATCAACCCGATCGCACTCGATTGGGTTGATTTCCGGCAATGTCTGTCCGTCTGCTCAGAGCAGGCAGACAGGTTATGGAGCAGTGGTCTTTGTGACCGCTTCTTCATAACTGCTGTTTCTGGCAAGTCTGCAGGCTCGCCAGAAACACGGGGCATCAAGCTCCATTCGGAGCTTGATAGATAGGCCCCTATATATAGTTACTATATAATAGTGCCAGGTATAGGTCAGTAGTACAAATAGGGATATCTCGTCAAACTTAATGTGACAGGTACCACGCCCCTTTATATGCAAACCACGCCCCTTTATAGGCAAATCCCCGCCCCTTTATAGGCAGATTCACGCCCCTTTATAGGCAGATCCCCGCCCCTTTATATGCAGATCCCCGCCCCACTCTCCTCCCAATATTTCCACCCTACCCGCCCACTATTTTCCATATTTTACGCCCCTTTTATGGCTTCTTCTAAGAGCATTTTAACATTTATTTTAATGTTAAAATAATTCCCTTTAATGGCTTCTTTTTAGAGCATTTTAACATTTATTTTAATGTTAAAATAATAAACAATATAATTTTATTTTAAATAGTATTGTGTTAATGTTTTATGTATCATTTAACTGATATTTTGTAACATTTCAATGCATTTAAATTTAAAACAAAACAAAAAAAAACAAAACAGAACACATTTTAATTCAATGTATTCCTAATAAGGCTATTAAGAAAAAAAAAGATACAAAATATCTTCTCTGCGTAATGTCCGAGGGCATTACGCAGAGAAGATATAAAAATAGATATCTTCTCTGCGTAATGGGACTCGATCATTAGACAGAGAAGATATTTTGTATCTTTCTTAATTAACCAAAAGTTGTTAAGCTATACAGTCTTTTTGAATCTAAAAAGTGTTCAACATGCAGTTTGTCTGATACATGCTGGAGAAAATATGAGCTAATTCACATATCTCTTACACAGACAGAAGTATTCTCCCTGCAAAAACTGCTGTCTGTAGATAATGTGTGCTAATCACACAGCTCTTGCACAGAAGCATTCTCCCCCTGCACAACCCCTCCCAACTGAAAAAAACCTCCCACATAGACACACCTCTTTTTAGTATAATTTCTTGTATCAAATTTATACTGATTCTACATGTACTTAATATTAAAAGCAAATAAATTTTATTTCTTCTTTTCACATTCTTTGTGAAATGCTATGATCAACACATGTCTAAAATTAGATAGGGTTGTTAAACACTGTCAAATGTTTATTTCAACATTCCTCCATGCTTTAAAATGACCACAGGTCACACAGGTCAGTGCAGGTGACAAAAAGATAATGTTTACATCTTTTTTTAAGACTAAATAGCCTCTGTTTCAGATTAGACATGCTTTCTTTCCTGGTGAATCGCTATTGATAACACATGTCTAAAATTAGATAGGGTTTGTTAAACACTGTCAAATGTTTATTTCAACATTCATCCTTGTGTCAAAATCATGCTTCCCTGGTGAATGGCTATTGATAACACATGTATAAAATTAGATAGGGTTTGTTAAACACTGTCAAATGTTTATTTCAACATTCATCCTTGTGTCAAAATGACCACAGGGCACAGTTCAGTGCAGATGACAAAAAGATAATGTTTACATCTTTTTTTTTAAAGACTAAATAGCCTCTGTTTCAGATTAGACATGCTTTCTTTCCTGGTGAATGGCTATTGATAACACATGTCAATATTTACAGCTTTAACAGTTTGCTAAACTATATGAAAAAAAAAAAATGTCTGATTTTGGGAGATCACCGGATAAAAACCATGAAGTTGTATTAAGAGATATATATTATAATCCATTAAAAACCGGGTCTTTTGGAGGGGTACATAATCTGTATCGTGTGGCTAATCAATATGATATTAGCAAAGCAACAACTCAAGCGTTTTTAAATTCTCAAGATACTTATTCACTCCATAAGCCTGTTAGACGTGTTTTTGAAAGAAACAAAATATATACAGCGTCTATAGATATTCAATGGCAGGCTGACTTGGTATCAATGATTGAATTTGCTAAATATAATGATGGTATCAAGTATATTCTCACCGTTATAGACTGTTTTTCTAAATATGCGTGGGTTGTCTGTTTGTCTAATAAAACAGGCTCATCCGTTGCAAAGGGATTTCAAGAGATTTTTCAAGGTCGTCGTATACCTTTAAAGATTCAAACTGATAAGGGTACGGAGTTCTTAAACGTGACTGTCCAAAAAGTATTTAAAAAATATAAAATTCAACATTTTGTAGCAAACAATGTTGTTAAAGCAGCCATTTGTGAACGCTTTAATCGTACATTAAAAACTAAAATGTGGCGGTATTTTACATACCACAATACCTACAGATATATAGATGTGTTAAATGCTCTTATATTTAGCTACAACAATACATATCACAGGACTATACGTTGTTCACCTGTAAACGTGACACAGGAAAATTCACTGCTCATTTGGAAAAATATTTATGGTGTTTCTTCAAAATCTAAGAACATTAAGCCTGCTTTAAAAGTTGGTGACCATGTCAGGATTTCAAAGTTTAAAAATTGTTTCACCAAAGGTTACGAAGTAAATTTTACTGACGAGATATTTGTAATAGATGGTGTGAATACACGTGGTTCTAAACCTCTTTATAAACTGAAAGATTTAGCAGGTGAAATTATTGAAGGTAGTTTCTACACTGAAGAAATTCAAAAAATATCACATGATGACAATCGTGTGTACAGAATCTAAAAGGTTCTAAAACAGAAACATATTAGAAGAAAACTATACTGCTATGTGAAGTGGAGAGGTTACCCAAATAAATTCAACAGTTGGATACCCAAAAGTCAGTTAACTACATTATAGTATAATGGAGCAGTCCTCTTTTTATTTAACTCTACTAAGTAACGCCTCCTATCATATGTTCCCTAACAATGAAATTTCTAGTTTTACAACAAAGCTAGCTAAACCTGTTACATTAAAAGGCGAATGGGAGGTTGGCGTAAGAGAGGTTATGTACCCCCACACTTTTGATCTTCTTGAATCTGCTGATTCCAAAATAACTATAACAACGCAGAACAAACCAATCACTTATGTGCATTTGAAGCCTGGTTATTATAAAGATATGAATGATATAGTTAGAGCTATTAATGATAAATTATCCACGCTTCAAAATTTAAGTATTGACGTGAAGCTAAAGTACGATGAATTATCACGGACAGTTCGAGTAGTAGGTAGTAGTGGCAGTATTATTACGGTTTCAGAAAAGTTAACTCATATCTTAGGACTTAATAATTACGGATTAAGAAATGACGTTAACACACAGGCTGTCAAGAATGAGAATGGAAAGATATATTGTGATATAAAAGCAGGATTCTACACACTTTTTATCTACACCGACATCATAGAACATCAGCGTGTAGGTGACAGCTTTGTACCATTGCTGCTCGCTGTCGATATTACGGGTGGAAATAACGAAATTATTACGCATCGTTATATCGATCCAGACTATGTGCCTGTCAGTAAACATCATTTTGACCGTGTTACAATTGAGATAAAGAACGACCAGGATAAAAACGTGGCATTTAAGTACGGAAAGGTGATCATTAAGCTACACTTTAGGCCACGTAAAAAAGAGTTGTTCTAAAAAAGATAAAATGGTTGCAATGAAAGTTTATGGTGACCCCGACATATACAGCAATTATTACAGAACACAAGCAGGAAATGGCCTACCTGGATTTCATGGTAGTTCATACATGTATGGCCGTGGAATAGGTGGTGTGTTTAGGAACTTATTCAGGATGGCAGTACCTTTGTTTAGGCGTGGGTTTGAAATTGTAAAACCACATATGAAAACAGCAGCACAGGGTATAGCAAAGGATGTGGTGAGCCGTGTGTCCTCAGCTGTTATGAATAAAATGAATAATGGTCCACAAGAGGGAACTGGCATTGTGTATATTGCTAACAAGAGAAAAACAAAAAGAAAGCATGATATTGCTTTTCCACCAATGTTAACACAACACATAATTAAAAACCGTGCACGCAAAAGCAGAAAGAGACAGAGGCCACCAAGGCGTTCACCAGGTGACATCTTCTAATAACCACACAGTTGTCATTAAAAAAAAAAAAAAAAAAAAGCTATGGCGTTTATTCATAATGGATCCTTAGAATGTGCCAAGTCAGAATTGGATATCTTTCAAATACAGCCTACACAAACAAGTATAGAAAAATCACTCTATGTGGAAATACAACCCCTGACAGCAATTATTGAAAATGCACCTTTAGAGTTCTATATAGCTGGAAGTGGAGATCATTATTTTGATCTGAACAACACCCTTTTGTTCATAACATGCAAAATTGTTAAACAAGACAATACACCACCTCCTGAGGGGGCCCGAGTCAGCCTCATCAACTATCCACTGTCCACACTGTTTAATCAAGTGGATGTCACATTAGGAGACAGACTTGTATCACAATCAAATAATCTTTACGCTTACCGTGGGTACATTGAAACAATTCTTAATTATAGTGCTGATACACTATCAACGCAATTCACAGGTGGACTGTTTTATAAAGATACAGCGGGGCACCATGACACACGTGTCTTGGGTGGAGACAATCAAGGTTTTAACAAAAGAGCGCACATGTTAGAAAGGGGTAAAACTATTGAATTACTAGGTCATCTTCACAGTGACCTGTTTTTCCAAGAAAAGTTAATGTTAAACGGAATTGATTTGAAAATAAAACTTACTAGAAATAAAGATGCATTTTGTCTTATGTCTGCAGAAGCAGAACAGTATAAAGTACAAATCTTGAATGCATCACTTTTTGTCAAAAGAGTGCAAATATCACCAGCAGTGCGAATAGGTCATGCGCAAGGCCTGCTAACAGCAAATGCAAAATATGCTCTGGATAGAGTCGGACTGAAAGTGTATTCTATCGCTGCAGGTAGCCGTGTATGTAATCAAGAAAATTTATTTCTGGGACAATTACCAAAGCTTGTGGTTATAGGATTTGTAGACAATGATGCCTTCTCAGGAGCTTATGACAAGAATCCACTATGTTTCAAACACAACCATGTAAATTTTGCTGCACTCTATCTGGATGGTGAGCAAATACCAACAAAGCCATTTCAACCAGATTTTGAAAATGGAAATGCAGTACGTGAATATATTTCTCTAGTGAACATTGCAGGAAAGCAGAATTGTGGCTCTGCAATCCTAATTAACAGAGATGAATATATAAATGGATACACCCTTTTTGCCTTTGATCTCACACCCGATGGAGAAAGTGGATCTCATTATTCCCTTATACGTAGCGGAAATTTGAGAGCTGAGATTCGATTTTCAAGAGCACTTGAGAGAACTGTTAACATGATTGTATACAGTGTTTTTGACAACATTATTGAAATCAATCAAAGACGAGAAGTTTTGTATGATTATTTATAAAAGAAAAAGAAAAAAATGAATACATTGGAAATAAATAGAATTTTAGCAGCTGATCCATATGCACGTTCTACTTTTGTTGGCGTATTTCCATGTGATTTACTGCCAAAGCAGAAATTAACAAACTATCCTGCATGTTTTATTATTAACACTGACCCCCATACAAATGCTGGAGAACATTGGGTTTCCATTTTTTTTGATGATAAGAGGACTGGCTATTTCTTTGACTCTTACGGTATACCACCAGGAGACCCCATATTTCCTAAATCATTTTTAATTTTCTTAAAAAGGAATGCAAAGCGTATAGTATTTCAGAATAAACAGTTACAAGATACGTTTTCTATTGTATGTGGTGAATATTGTATATTTTTTATACATTGTATGGCTAAAGGTATGAGGTTTAATAAAGTGTTGAGCTACTTTTCATCAGATTTAAAAAAAAATGATAAAATAGTGTCTTATTTTTTAAGGGATTGTAAACAATTATGGCGTACAAGAATTATATGTAATGAACATGTCCAGACATGCAGACCTTGCTGTAATCAGACGTAAACACTCACGTGATCAAAGCTGTTACATTAAATATTTTCTTTTTATTGTATTGTTTATAATAATCATTTAATAAAAATTGTTAAACATACATTCATTGTTGTTCTTCTTTATTTCTCAATTATAATTAAATAAAATTAACATAATATTCAAGAATAAAGAAAAGTTAAAATAAAAAAATAAAAAAATCCCCCCCCCCCTCCCTTTGAGAGTTGTGACAGCCCCATGATGTGAGACACCATGGGGGCTGGGGTCTATATAAGCAGAGCAACAAAACACTGCTTACATCAACATTTGCCAAGAATGGAGAAGACTGGAATGAACATTTCATCACTAGTCTATGAAACGGTAATTATTTCTTTATTTTTAATCTATAATATATTGTTATATTTTTATTTATATTTATGTTTTTTTAAAATTTACAGTTTTATTTTTATGTTCTGATTCTGTTTTAAAATAACTGAATGACTTGGTTTTTGTTATATTTTTTTTTGTTTAATTATTTGTTATTGTTGTAATACTTAAAGGGACGGTCTACCATAGAATTGTTATTGTTTTTTAAGATAGATAACCCCTTTATTACGCATTCCCCAGTTTTGCATAACCAACACTAGTCTATGAAACGGTAATTATTTCTTTATTTTTAATCTATAATATATTGTTATATTTCTATTTATATTTAGGTTTTTAAAATTTACAGTTTTATTTTTTATGTTCTGTTTCTGTTTTTAAATAACTGGATGACTTGGCTTTTGTTAAATTTTATTTTGTTTAATTATTTGTTATTGGTATAATACTTAAAGGGACGGTCTACCATAGAATTGTTATTGTTTTTAAAGATAGATAATCGCTTTATTACCCATTCCCCAGTTTTGCATACATTTGTTATTGTTTTTTTAAAGATAGATAATCCCTTTATATTATATTTATCAATAAATACTGTAGCTGTAAAATAGTGTCAAATACTGTAGTAAAAATTTTGCCAGACTATAGCACTAAGACACAGACTTTAACTAACATACAGTATATTAGGGGTGCAATAGTGGTATATTTAGTTTAACATGGTGCTATATTTAGTTTAACACTAACACAGCACAGCATTCAATAAATACTGTAGCTGTAAAATAGTGACAAATACTGTAGTAAAATTTGCCAGACTATAGCACTAAGACACAGATCCCACAGTAATGAAGCTAGTGAATTTTCTCCCAATATCACTATGATTGCTGTAAAGTGAGGTATACCTTTAGTTACAGTCTGTATAGAATACTAGCAATTTGTGACACGTCTTTAATATTGTGTATTTGTGTCTATATCCTACTGTTGTTTACATCACAAAATCCTTAAAAGCTATAATTTTTTTATTTATTTTTTTAAGGATGCAGAAATTCAGAGAATATATGATGATTTTAGTGTGCCTTTTTCTGAGTGTAAGTAATTAATTTATTTACATTTGTAACTGAAATTGTTCAAGTTTAAATATAAATATATATATATATATATATATTTTAACAGGTGTAACATTTGATACAGAATTGCTGGAAATTGTAGATGCTGTTGAACAAATGGGTAAGCCTGTGGAAATGAAAATGTGTTTAATTAGCTGTTTTCTTTTCAGTGTGAATAGTGATTATAATCTCTATTTTAACAGATTTTACAAAAATCAACAATGCAGATGTTAATGAAATATTTCCTGACCGTACTAATTTGACAAGTCCCTGTGTAAGCAGATTGGAGATGCAGACACCAAAGAGACCTTGTAAAACAGATTTAAAACGACAGCTGAATTTTAACAGAATTGATGGCCCTACTGATTGTGGGAGTGATAAAATACAACAGGCACCAAAAAGTGGTTAGTCTATGAGTGATGTTCGTTAAAACCTATTCCTATTTTTTTTTTTATTTTATTTTTTTAAATTATATATTTTTTTATTTTAACAGATGTAACATTGAAACCTAAAACAACAGTCGTTACGGCAATAGTTCACAAGCAACCAGTAAATAAGGTTCCCAATGAATGTGTAAAACAAGCACTAAAAGCCTCTACTACTGGTGAGTTCAAATTGTTGGGGGTCTCTTGTTATTTTGTATTTACTTAGAATTAAAAGCACAATACTTTACAATTATTTCTTTTTTCCACTAGTCTCATCACTAGGTTTTCTTTTAACACATGATTTCTTAGTTGTGTTTGTGTGTTGTGTTTTCTGTCCCAAACCTGGTAATTGTAGAGAATTCAAAGATTTTTTTGGATTGTTAGAAAAACCCTTGGCTCTGCAATGTGTGGGTACTGCTGTTGGAGACTTTTCATCATCATCAATGGTGGTTATGATGTCTTCTACAGCTATAGATTTTCTAGAAGCCACAGATGAAATGGGGTGTGTTTGTTTACTTCTGGAGCGTGATGAGACTAGTGGAAAAAAGAAATAATTGTTAAGTATTGTGCTTTTAATTCTAAGTAAATACAAAATAACAAGAGACCCCCAACAATTTGAACTCACCAGTAGTAGAGGCTTTTAGTGCTTGTTTTACACATTCATTGGGAACCTTATTTACTGGTTGCTTGTGAACTATTGCCGTAACGACTGTTGTTTTAGGTTTCAATGTTACATCTGTTAAAATAAAAAAATATATAATTTAAAAAAATAAAATAAAAAAAAAAATAGGAATAGGTTTTAACGAACATCACTCATAGACTAACCACTTTTTGGTGCCTGTTGTATTTTATCACTCCCACAATCAGTAGGGCCATCAATTCTGTTAAAATTCAGCTGTCGTTTTAAATCTGTTTTACAAGGTCTCTTTGGTGTCTGCATCTCCAATCTGCTTACACAGGGACTTGTCAAATTAGTACGGTCAGGAAATATTTCATTAACATCTGCATTGTTGATTTTTGTAAAATCTGTTAAAATAGAGATTATAATCACTATTCACACTGAAAAGAAAACAGCTAATTAAACACATTTTCATTTCCACAGGCTTACCCATTTGTTCAACAGCATCTACAATTTCCAGCAATTCTGTATCAAATGTTACACCTGTTAAAATATATATATATATATATATTTATATTTAAACTTGAACAATTTCAGTTACAAATGTAAATAAATTAATTACTTACACTCAGAAAAAGGCACACTAAAATCATCATATATTCTCTGAATTTCTGCATCCTTAAAAAAATAAATAAAAAAATTATAGCTTTTAAGGATTTTGTGATGTAAACAACAGTAGGATATAGACACAAATACACAATATTAAAGACGTGTCACAAATTGCTAGTATTCTATACAGACTGTAACTAAAGGTATACCTCACTTTACAGCAATCATAGTGATATTGGGAGAAAATTCACTAGCTTCATTACTGTGGGATCTGTGTCTTAGTGCTATAGTCTGGCAAATTTTACTACAGTATTTGTCACTATTTTACAGCTACAGTATTTATTGAATGCTGTGCTGTGTTAGTGTTAAACTAAATATAGCACCATGTTAAACTAAATATACCACTATTGCACCCCTAATATACTGTATGTTAGTTAAAGTCTGTGTCTTAGTGCTATAGTCTGGCAAAAATTTTACTACAGTATTTGACACTATTTTACAGCTACAGTATTTATTGATAAATATAATATAAAGGGATTATCTATCTTTAAAAAAACAATAACAAATGTATGCAAAACTGGGGAATGGGTAATAAAGCGATTATCTATCTTTAAAAACAATAACAATTCTATGGTAGACCGTCCCTTTAAGTATTATACCAATAACAAATAATTAAACAAAATAAAATTTAACAAAAGCCAAGTCATCCAGTTATTTAAAAACAGAAACAGAACATAAAAAATAAAACTGTAAATTTTAAAAACCTAAATATAAATAGAAATATAACAATATATTATAGATTAAAAATAAAGAAATAATTACCGTTTCATAGACTAGTGTTGGTTATGCAAAACTGGGGAATGCGTAATAAAGGGGTTATCTATCTTTAAAAACAATAACAATTCTATGGTAGACCGTCCCTTTAAGTATTACAACAATAACAAATAATTAAACAAAAAAAAATATAACAAAAACCAAGTCATTCAGTTATTTTAAAACAGAATCAGAACATAAAAATAAAACTGTAAATTTTAAAAAAACATAAATATAAATAAAAATATAACAATATATTATAGATTAAAAATAAAGAAATAATTACCGTTTCATAGACTAGTGATGAAATGTTCATTCCAGTCTTCTCCATTCTTGGCAAATGTTGATGTAAGCAGTGTTTTGTTGCTCTGCTTATATAGACCCCAGCCCCCATGGTGTCTCACATCATGGGGCTGTCACAACTCTCAAAGGGAGGGGGGGGGGGATTTTTTTATTTTTTTATTTTAACTTTTCTTTATTCTTGAATATTATGTTAATTTTATTTAATTATAATTGAGAAATAAAGAAGAACAACAATGAATGTATGTTTAACAATTTTTATTAAATGATTATTATAAACAATACAATAAAAAGAAAATATTTAATGTAACAGCTTTGATCACGTGAGTGTTTACGTCTGATTACAGCAAGGTCTGCATGTCTGGACATGTTCATTACATATAATTCTTGTACGCCATAATTGTTTACAATCCCTTAAAAAATAAGACACTATTTTATCATTTTTTTTTAAATCTGATGAAAAGTAGCTCAACACTTTATTAAACCTCATACCTTTAGCCATACAATGTATAAAAAATATACAATATTCACCACATACAATAGAAAACGTATCTTGTAACTGTTTATTCTGAAATACTATACGCTTTGCATTCCTTTTTAAGAAAATTAAAAATGATTTAGGAAATATGGGGTCTCCTGGTGGTATACCGTAAGAGTCAAAGAAATAGCCAGTCCTCTTATCATCAAAAAAAATGGAAACCCAATGTTCTCCAGCATTTGTATGGGGGTCAGTGTTAATAATAAAACATGCAGGATAGTTTGTTAATTTCTGCTTTGGCAGTAAATCACATGGAAATACGCCAACAAAAGTAGAACGTGCATATGGATCAGCTGCTAAAATTCTATTTATTTCCAATGTATTCATTTTTTTCTTTTTCTTTTATAAATAATCATACAAAACTTCTCGTCTTTGATTGATTTCAATAATGTTGTCAAAAACACTGTATACAATCATGTTAACAGTTCTCTCAAGTGCTCTTGAAAATCGAATCTCAGCTCTCAAATTTCCGCTACGTATAAGGGAATAATGAGATCCACTTTCTCCATCGGGTGTGAGATCAAAGGCAAAAAGGGTGTATCCATTTATATATTCATCTCTGTTAATTAGGATTGCAGAGCCACAATTCTGCTTTCCTGCAATGTTCACTAGAGAAATATATTCACGTACTGCATTTCCATTTTCAAAATCTGGTTGAAATGGCTTTGTTGGTATTTGCTCACCATCCAGATAGAGTGCAGCAAAATTTACATGGTTGTGTTTGAAACATAGTGGATTCTTGTCATAAGCTCCTGAGAAGGCATCATTGTCTACAAATCCTATAACCACAAGCTTTGGTAATTGTCCCAGAAATAAATTTTCTTGATTACATACACGGCTACCTGCAGCGATAGAATACACTTTCAGTCCGACTCTATCCAGAGCATATTTTGCATTTGCTGTTTGCAGGCCTTGCGCATGACCTATTCGCACTGCTGGTGATATTTGCACTCTTTTGACAAAAAGTGATGCATTCAAGATTTGTACTTTATACTGTTCTGCTTCTGCAGACATAAGACAAAATGCATCTTTATTTCTAGTAAGTTTTATTTTCAAATCAATTCCGTTTAACATTAACTTTTCTTGGAAAAACAGGTCACTGTGAAGATGACCTAGTAATTCAATAGTTTTACCCCTTTCTAACATGTGCGCTCTTTTGTTAAAACCTTGATTGTCTCCACCCAAGACACGTGTGTCATGGTGCCCCGCTGTATCTTTATAAAACAGTCCACCTGTGAATTGCGTTGATAGTGTATCAGCACTATAATTAAGAATTGTTTCAATGTACCCACGGTAAGCGTAAAGATTATTTGATTGTGATACAAGTCTGTCTCCTAATGTGACATCCACTTGATTAAACAGTGTGGACAGTGGATAGTTGATGAGGCTGACTCGGGCCCCCTCAGGAGGTGGTGTATTGTCTTGTTTAACAATTTTGCATGTTATGAACAAAAGGGTGTTGTTCAGATCAAAATAATGATCTCCACTTCCAGCTATATAGAACTCTAAAGGTGCATTTTCAATAATTGCTGTCAGGGGTTGTATTTCCACATAGAGTGATTTTTCTATACTTGTTTGTGTAGGCTGTATTTGAAAGATATCCAATTCTGACTTGGCACATTCTAAGGATCCATTATGAATAAACGCCATAGCTTTTTTTTTTTTTTTTTTTAATGACAACTGTGTGGTTATTAGAAGATGTCACCTGGTGAACGCCTTGGTGGCCTCTGTCTCTTTCTGCTTTTGCGTGCACGGTTTTTAATTATGTGTTGTGTTAACATTGGTGGAAAAGCAATATCATGCTTTCTTTTTGTTTTTCTCTTGTTAGCAATATACACAATGCCAGTTCCCTCTTGTGGACCATTATTCATTTTATTCATAACAGCTGAGGACACACGGCTCACCACATCCTTTGCTATACCCTGTGCTGCTGTTTTCATATGTGGTTTTACAATTTCAAACCCACGCCTAAACAAAGGTACTGCCATCCTGAATAAGTTCCTAAACACACCACCTATTCCACGGCCATACATGTATGAACTACCATGAAATCCAGGTAGGCCATTTCCTGCTTGTGTTCTGTAATAATTGCTGTATATGTCGGGGTCACCATAAACTTTCATTGCAACCATTTTATCTTTTTTAGAACAACTCTTTTTTACGTGGCCTAAAGTGTAGCTTAATGATCACCTTTCCGTACTTAAATGCCACGTTTTTATCCTGGTCGTTCTTTATCTCAATTGTAACACGGTCAAAATGATGTTTACTGACAGGCACATAGTCTGGATCGATATAACGATGCGTAATAATTTCGTTATTTCCACCCGTAATATCGACAGCGAGCAGCAATGGTACAAAGCTGTCACCTACACGCTGATGTTCTATGATGTCGGTGTAGATAAAAAGTGTGTAGAATCCTGCTTTTATATCACAATATATCTTTCCATTCTCATTCTTGACAGCCTGTGTGTTAACGTCATTTCTTAATCCGTAATTATTAAGTCCTAAGATATGAGTTAACTTTTCTGAAACCGTAATAATACTGCCACTACTACCTACTACTCGAACTGTCCGTGATAATTCATCGTACTTTAGCTTCACGTCAATACTTAAATTTTGAAGCGTGGATAATTTATCATTAATAGCTCTAACTATATCATTCATATCTTTATAATAACCAGGCTTCAAATGCACATAAGTGATTGGTTTGTTCTGCGTTGTTATAGTTATTTTGGAATCAGCAGATTCAAGAAGATCAAAAGTGTGGGGGTACATAACCTCTCTTACGCCAACCTCCCATTCGCCTTTTAATGTAACAGGTTTAGCTAGCTTTGTTGTAAAACTAGAAATTTCATTGTTAGGGAACATATGATAGGAGGCGTTACTTAGTAGAGTTAAATAAAAAGAGGACTGCTCCATTATACTATAATGTAGTTAACTGACTTTTGGGTATCCAACTGTTGAATTTATTTGGGTAACCTCTCCACTTCACATAGCAGTATAGTTTTCTTCTAATATGTTTCTGTTTTAGAACCTTTTCAATTCTGTACACACGATTGTCATCATGTGATATTTTTTGAATTTCTTCAGTGTAGAAACTACCTTCAATAATTTCACCTGCTAAATCTTTCAGTTTATAAAGAGGTTTAGAACCACGTGTATTCACACCATCTATTACAAATATCTCGTCAGTAAAATTTACTTCGTAACCTTTGGTGAAACAATTTTTAAACTTTGAAATCCTGACATGGTCACCAACTTTTAAAGCAGGCTTAATGTTCTTAGATTTTGAAGAAACACCATAAATATTTTTCCAAATGAGCAGTGAATTTTCCTGTGTCACGTTTACAGGTGAACAACGTATAGTCCTGTGATATGTATTGTTGTAGCTAAATATAAGAGCATTTAACACATCTATATATCTGTAGGTATTGTGGTATGTAAAATACCGCCACATTTTAGTTTTTAATGTACGATTAAAGCGTTCACAAATGGCTGCTTTAACAACATTGTTTGCTACAAAATGTTGAATTTTATATTTTTTAAATACTTTTTGGACAGTCACGTTTAAGAACTCCGTACCCTTATCAGTTTGAATCTTTAAAGGTATACGACGACCTTGAAAAATCTCTTGAAATCCCTTTGCAACGGATGAGCCTGTTTTATTAGACAAACAGACAACCCACGCATATTTAGAAAAACAGTCTATAACGGTGAGAATATACTTGATACCATCATTATATTTAGCAAATTCAATCATTGATACCAAGTCAGCCTGCCATTGAATATCTATAGACGCTGTATATATTTTGTTTCTTTCAAAAACACGTCTAACAGGCTTATGGAGTGAATAAGTATCTTGAGAATTTAAAAACGCTTGAGTTGTTGCTTTGCTAATATCATATTGATTAGCCACACGATACAGATTATGTACCCCTCCAAAAGACCCGGTTTTTAATGGATTATAATATATATCTCTTAATACAACTTCATGGTTTTTATCCGGTGATCTCCCAAAATCAGACATTTTTTTTTTTTCATATAGTTTAGCAAACTGTTAAAGCTGTAAATATTGACATGTGTTATCAATAGCCATTCACCAGGAAAGAAAGCATGTCTAATCTGAAACAGAGGCTATTTAGTCTTTAAAAAAAAAGATGTAAACATTATCTTTTTGTCATCTGCACTGAACTGTGCCCTGTGGTCATTTTGACACAAGGATGAATGTTGAAATAAACATTTGACAGTGTTTAACAAACCCTATCTAATTTTATACATGTGTTATCAATAGCCATTCACCAGGGAAGCATGATTTTGACACAAGGATGAATGTTGAAATAAACATTTGACAGTGTTTAACAAACCCTATCTAATTTTAGACATGTGTTATCAATAGCGATTCACCAGGAAAGAAAGCATGTCTAATCTGAAACAGAGGCTATTTAGTCTTAAAAAAAGATGTAAACATTATCTTTTTGTCACCTGCACTGACCTGTGTGACCTGTGGTCATTTTAAAGCATGGAGGAATGTTGAAATAAACATTTGACAGTGTTTAACAACCCTATCTAATTTTAGACATGTGTTGATCATAGCATTTCACAAAGAATGTGAAAAGAAGAAATAAAATTTATTTGCTTTTAATATTAAGTACATGTAGAATCAGTATACATTTGATACAAGAAATTATACTAAAAAGAGGTGTGTCTATGTGGGAGGTTTTTTTCAGTTGGGAGGGGTTGTGCAGGGGGAGAATGCTTCTGTGCAAGAGCTGTGTGATTAGCACACATTATCTACAGACAGCAGTTTTTGCAGGGAGAATACTTCTGTCTGTGTAAGAGATATGTGAATTAGCTCATATTCAGTATAAATTTGATACAAGAAATTATACTAAAAAGAGGTGTGTCTATGTGGGAGGTTTTTTTCAGTTGGGAGGGGTTGTGCAGGGGGAGAATGCTTCTGTGCAAGAGCTGTGTGATTAGCACACATTATCTACAGACAGCAGTTTTTGCAGGGAGAATACTTCTGTCTGTGTAAGAGATATGTGAATTAGCTCATATTTTCTCCAGCATGTATCAGACAAACTGCATGTTGAACACTTTTTAGATTCAAAAAGACTGTATAGCTTAACAACTTTTGGTTAATTAAGAAAGATACAAAATATCTTCTCTGTCTAATGATCGAGTCCCATTACGCAGAGAAGATATCTATTTTTATATCTTCTCTGCGTAATGCCCTCGGACATTACGCAGAGAAGATATTTTGTATCTTTTTTTTTCTTAATAGCCTTATTAGGAATACATTGAATTAAAATGTGTTCTGTTTTGTTTTTTTTTGTTTTGTTTTAAATTTAAATGCATTGAAATGTTACAAAATATCAGTTAAATGATACATAAAACATTAACACAATACTATTTAAAATAAAATTATATTGTTTATTATTTTAACATTAAAATAAATGTTAAAATGCTCTAAAAAGAAGCCATTAAAGGGAATTATTTTAACATTAAAATAAATGTTAAAATGCTCTTAGAAGAAGCCATAAAAGGGGCGTAAAATATGGAAAATAGTGGGCGGGTAGGGTGGAAATATTGGGAGGAGAGTGGGGCGGGGATCTGCATATAAAGGGGCGGGGATCTGCCTATAAAGGGGCGTGAATCTGCCTATAAAGGGGCGGGGATTTGCCTATAAAGGGGCGTGGTTTGCATATAAAGGGGCGTGGTACCTGTCACATTAAGTTTGACGAGATATCCCTATTTGTACTACTTAGGTCTTAAAATGAGTGTTAAAATTTAGAAAACACTTACCCTTAAACACTCTCCTGCTACGCATAAGAGTAACCAATCCTATACTGAAAACATATCGCAGAGGATATACTATAGGAGTTAACTGTAGATCCAAAATGACACCCTCAGGAAGATAGTAATTTAAATTTTCATGGGAAAATAAAAAAAAGACACACACCAAACTACTTAAAAATTCCTCTTGACAACCGCTGCACTCTAAGGGAAATGGGCCTCAACTCAGTCTGAGAACCCATCTCAACAGAGAAATCATCTGCACATCACCGTTAATCACCTTCCTCCAGCAGAGGCAAAGATAAGACTGACTACCATAGAGCTGAGAGGGGCTATATAGAGCTCTTGGGTTTGATAATCTTTGCCTCCTAGTGGTAGGGAAGGTAATTCCCAGGAATAATAGATTGTGGACTCTTATCACCGTTATAAAAGAAAAAAAAACTCATGTTTCTTTCCTGAATCAATGTGTTTTTCTCATAGTAGCAGAGGCGCTTCTCTCTCTACCAGTAAATCAGGCATAGTTTTCCTTATCAGTCAGGATACGAATTAGCAGGAATTACAAACCCAAGATATGTTTGATGTGTAAACACTGCTCTTGCATAAGCATGATAGAAGTTATTTTCAGAGAGTGAATTTCATATATATTTATTATCACTGATATATTTTTATTTTACCATTGATATATTATTTTATATACTGGGAGACTTCTCTAACTCTTATTTCTTTGTTTGTTGGAAGACCTTTGGAGACAGAGTTTTTTTTATCTTCGGTTGGACATTGGTGTTGTATCATAGCACAATAAGGGGAATGTGCTTTTCACATGTATAGAATTGTAACTATAATATCTGTATATCGTGTACTAAAATGGTGCAATGGGGTAACTTATTTTCTATTGCATAACTTCCTAATTTCTTATAACTGACCCAGAAATCCGTATATTTTTAAAGTAAACAAGTTATTCATCCAGGTCCATTTTTTACATTTTGTGCCACCAGTTATTTATAAAATATAGGTCACCTGCAATCATATTAATAGAAAAAAAATGTTCTTGCTGATATTATTTAGACAAAACATGTGGAGTCATAGGACAAATTGTCCATAAAACCTCTTTATGATCTCCTGTGTTCAGAAATCGAGACATGTATGACTTTGTCATTGGTTTTGGAAATTAGAATGCCACGAAAAGTAGCTACGAATTACAGTTCTGAAAAATGTTTTTTTTTTTTTTTACATATTCAAGCAATGAGTCCATATGGGGGCCTATTTAATAAGGCGCAAGCAGACATTATCCAATATAGCGGGTCATGTCCGCCTCACATTGATAAATGCCAACAGCATACGCTGTCGCCATTTATCATTGCACCAGCAGTTCTGGTGAGCTGCTTGTGCAATGTCGTCCCCTGTAGATTCGTGGCCGCTAGCAGGGGGTGTCAATAAACCTGATCGTATTCGATTGGTTTGATTGCTGTCCGCGGCCTCAGTGCAGGTGGTCAAGTTATGGAGCTGCAGTCTTTAGACTGCTGCTTCATAACTGCTGTTTCCAGCAAGCCTGAAGGTTCACGCTTGATAATTCGGCACCCATGGCTTATTTGGGATGGGATCATATTTTGCCATTTGCTGCCACAAGTTGCCTGCAATATTTATAACAGAAAAGGAAGAAGTCTAACTCTTGGGGGATGGTGCAGGTCCAGAAGGCAACCCCAGTCCCATAACCACACTCTATATTATCCACTCCTACAGCTGTTGGGATAAGGGGTTTCATATGTTCTTCATTCACTTATTGTTTTAGGCTGTGTCACAGGATCTACAAATAGGAGACACAAAGGATTAATCGCTATATTAGTAACATATTCAATATACTATATAGATATTATTCAAATTATTTATTTAATTTAACAACTGTTAGAAAGATTGTGTTTATGGTTGCTATGGTCTTGGCTCCTTGGTATCACCACATATCTGCATATAACTTCCCAGCATTCTGTACTTTTGTGCTTACAGGGACCTTGTAGTAAAAATGTATAAAAAAAAACCCTCTCATGTTCCTCTCCTGGATGAATCAATGTGTGGTTATCATACTACAAGAGGTGTTTTTCTCTCTCTACCAGTAAAGCAGACACCACTACCCTTATCGGGCAGAACAAGGCTTTGTAGGAATTACAAAACTAAACAAATATGTTTGATGTGTAAATACTGCTCTTGCATTAGCAATTTATTCTGAGTACAATGTTCCTTTAACTGCTTCAAGAATGGAAATTACAGAGCAAAACCTGCCCAAATGACCAGGCATCTATCACTGTCTATCAATAGAAATATAGACGTGTTTTTTTTATTTACCTATGGAAAAAATAATAATAATAATAATAATATATATATATATATATACAGCAATATAGGGAGGCACTCACTGGTCCTTTTCAATTGTGTAGTTTATTAAGCGTGAGGTTTCGGGGACACACTCCCCTTCCTCAGAAGTGTGTCCCCGAAATGTCACGCTTAATAAACTACATGATTGAAAAGGACAAGTGAGTGCCTCCCTATATTACTGTATTGAACCGTTGGCACCCTGGCAGCTGTGTATTAAAGTGAGAGTGCACTTTATGTTGACATTTATATATACGTACATATATTGTTTTGGCATTAAAAAGCTTTCAATGGATAACATTTACAAATAGCTATATAGTTACATAATTAATAAATTATTGTAAAAATACAATATATATATATATATATATATATATATATATATATACAGTATATATATAAATTCATTAAAATTATGGGGGCAGATAAAAAACTGAAATTAAAATCCTCCATGTCTCAAAATTAAATCAATTTAAATATTTGCATAGGAAATTAGTACATCTAGGCAAGTATCCCCGCTTGCTTTTCCCCAGAAATTCTTACAGGGAGTGCAGAATTATTAGGCAAGTTGTATTTTTGAGGATTAATTTTATTATTGAACAACAACCATGTTCTCAATGAAACCAAAAAACTCATTAATATCAAAGCTGAATATTTTTGGAAGTAGTTTTTAGTTTGATTTTAGTTTTAGCTATTTTAGGGGGATATCTGTGTGTGCAGGTGACTATTACTGTGCATAATTATTAGTCAACTTAATAAAATACAAATATATACCCATTTCAATTATTTATTTTTACCAGTGAAACCAATATAACATCTCAACATTCACAAATATACATTTCTGACATTCAAAAACAAAACAAAAACAAATCAGTGACCAATATAGCCACCTTTCTTTGCAAGGACACTCAAAAGCCTGCCATCCATGGATTCTGTCAGTGTTTTGATCTGTTCACCATCAACATTGCGTGCAGCAGCAACCACAGCCTCCCAGACACTGTTCAGAGAGGTGTACTGTTTTCCCTCCTTGTAAATCTCACATTTGATGATGGACCACAGGTTCTCAATGGGGTTCAGATCAGGTGAACAAGGAGGCCATGTCATTAGATTTTCTTCTTTTATACCCTTTCTTGCCAGCCATGCTGTGGAGTACTTGGACGCATGTGATGGAGCATTGTCCTGCATGAAAATCATGTTTTTCTTGAAGGATGCAGACTTCTTCCTGTACCACTGCTTGAAGAAGGTGTCTTTCAGAAACTGGCAGTAGGACTGGGAGTTGAGCTTGACTCCATCCTCAACCCGAAAAGGCCCCACAAGCTCATCTTTGATGATACCAGCCCAAACCAGTACTCCACCTCCACCTTGCTGGCGTCTGAGTCGGACTGGAGCTCTCTGCCCTTTACCAATCCAGCCACGGGCCCATCCATCTGGCCCATCAAGACTCACTCTCATTTCATCAGTCCATAAAACCTTAGAAAAATTAGTCTTGAGATATTTCTTGATTCAGGGCCTATTAGATACAATTGGTGTGGCTGTATAATCATAAATACTTGACCACTTAGTAATTGAAGAATAGAAAAACAATTATAAGAAATAAAATTAATACTCAGATCCCTTGATAGTAGATTAGCAATCAAATGTGATTAGAAGTCTTATAATGATCTGCTATGTAATGTCTGTCTCTAGTAATCTTGTGTTGTCTATACAATTCTTCCTAAGTTTAGGGGTAAGAATCCCAGAAAATATGTAGAGAGCAGAACTTACTCGTGTATTGGATATAACGTAACGGAGTATCTTATAAATGCAGAGTTAGTTACTCTTGAATGGTTAATAAATTACTGCCATTGGTGTCATGTTAATGCATCTTGTTTCGTACCTGTGTGGTCTAATTACTGCGCCTACAGTAATATGTGAGTATATGATGCAGATACCAGAATGGTATTTCTGCTTATCAATAATTTACCCTTTAAATGACGTGTTAGCAGTAGATAATAATTTGACTTGTATCTGATTATTATGTGAGATTCAAAACCTCATGTATTCAATATAAATTAAATCGTAACAGAGTGCCTTATGGATACCGAGTTAGTTACTCAAAAATGGCTAATAAATTGCTGCCCTTGCTATAATGCTAGTGCATCTGATTTAGTACCAATGTGGTAAAATTACTTCGCCTTTAATAATGTGTTGGTGTATGCTGCAGAAACCAGAATGGTATTTCCGCTAGCCGAGTATTTAACCTTTAAATGGCGTGTTAGCAGTAGGTGATTAATTTACTTGTATCAGATTAATATATGAGGTTCAGTGCTCATTGGAGAACATAATCAATAAAGTATTGTATGTCAAGTTGAGTTTCATGTGTATGCGGTTTCTGACATGAAAGGAGTACACTCTCTTGAGATTTTGAACAGGTTCTACTATTAATATACACGAAGCAGGGTTTGCTTATGTGTTTTCCCTGCAACAATAACAGAGTGACTTATCTGATACAATGTAAGTTAGTCGTGAATGATTAACAAATTGCTACCTTTGTTAACACTGTTATTCCCAATTGTATGATCGGGTTAATATTCAGTTTGCACCACCATGTATCCTATGTTGCTATATATTATAGATATAGGCACAAACTTTCAGATGGCGTGTAAGTGGCAGTTTGTCAGTATGTTTGTGTCAGGCCAGTATACAAGACTCGATGTTGTTTAGAGAGCACAACTTAGGTTTACTGCTACCGCTAATGACAATAAAGGTTTCTGTATATTACGCTGGTATTACACATAATTGTCACGCATCCCTCTTTTTTTAAAAGTAGTTAAAGGTATATAGCATTTAGAAGGCAGCGTTATATTAGAGCTAACGGCTCATACCTAGCTATGTTTATTATACCACGCTATGAAAACAAAATATGTTAAACATAAGTGCTTTAATACTACTAAAACCGCTGATTCCAAAATGAGGGACTTCAACTAATCCCAGGACCAAATACATTTGAAAAATATATTGTGTTTAACATGGGATGATCCGTATACCGCTCTATCATTGAGAAACGCAAACAATGTGTCAATCAAAATACATTAGATCAAACTCAGGATCTGATTCGTCATCCAAACCCTCAAGGCGTGAATTGTACAAGTACAAAATACCGCAAAAATCGCGGCGCCCCGCCTTCGAAAAAGCCGGTATACCCAGCGAAACATGTCAGGAGCAGGGGGAATTGGGACCCCTCATGTTTTAATCTAGTCTCACTAGTCAGATGTAAATATTGATATCTGAGCTGACGATCATGTATACTCAGATTTAATTAGACAGACAATCTCACCGAAGGGGTATGCAAACGCTGCATATTTGAGACTGATGTCTCATACGTTGATGATGACAGTGTTTGCTGAATTTCGCTTTATAATTATAATTGCAAGTGCATAATACGGATAATACCTTTGGCAACTGAGTCTTTGGACTGCATATTTGTAAAATATTAGCCAACAAAGGTACATTGTTTTTACGTTAAAACAGTACTGTTAAATACTAAGCAATACTATATGATAAGTGACATTACATATTGAGCTATCACCTGTTATAATTTGTACAAACACGGAGCCGTTAGCTCTAATATAACGCTGCCTTCTAAATGCTATATACCTTTAACTACTTTTAAAAAAAGAGGGATGCGTGACAATTATGTGTAATACCGGCGTAATATACAGAAACCTTTATTGTCATTAGCGGTAGCAGTAAACCTAAGTTGTGCTCTCTAAACAACATCGAGTCTTGTATACTGGCCTGACACAAACATACTGACAAACTGCCACTTACACGCCATCTGAAAGTTTGTGCCTATATCTATAATATATAGCAACATAGGATACATGGTGGTGCAAACTGAATATTAACCCGATCATACAATTGGGAATAACAGTGTTAACAAAGGTAGCAATTTGTTAATCATTCACGACTAACTTACATTGTATCAGATAAGTCACTCTGTTATTGTTGCAGGGAAAACACATAAGCAAACCCTGCTTCGTGTATATTAATAGTAGAACCTGTTCAAAATCTCAAGAGAGTTTACTCCTTTCATGTCAGAAACCACATACACATGAAACTCAACTTGACATACAATACTTTATTGATTATGTTCTCCAATGAGCACTGAACCTCATATATTAATCTGATACAAGTAAACTAATCACCTACTGCTAACACGCCATTTACAGGTTAAATACTCGGCTAGCGGAAATACCATTCTGGTTTCTGCAGCATACACCAACACATTATTAAAGGCGCAGTAATTTAACCACATTGGTACTAAATCAGATGCACTAGCATTATAGCAAGGGCAGCAATTTATTAGCCATTTATGAGTAACTAACTCGGTATCCATAAGGCACTCTGTTACGATTTAATTTATATTGAATACATGAGGTTTTGAATCTCGCATATTAATCCGATACAAGTCAAATTATTATCTACTGCTAACACGTCATTTAAAGGGTAAATTATTGATAAGCAGAAATACCATTCTGGTATCTGCATCATATACTCACATATTACTGTAGGCGCAGAAATTAGACCACACAGGTACGAAACAAGATGCATTAACATGACACCAATGGCAGTAATTTATTAACCATTCAAGAGTAACTAACTCTGCATTTATAAGATACTCCGTTACGTTATATCCAATACACGAGTAAGTTCTGCTCTCTATATACTTTCTGGGATTCTTACCCCCAAACTTAGGAAGAATTGTATAGACAACACAAGATTACTAGAGACAGACATTAGATAGCAGATCATTATAAGACTTCTAATCACATTTGATTGCTAATCTACTATCAAGGGATCTGAGTATTAATTTTATTTCTTATAATTGTTTTTCTATTCTTCAATTACTAAGTGGTCAAGTATTTATGATTATACAGCCACACCAATTGTATCTAATAGGCCCTGAATCATCATAGAAGTTCTTAAGTAATACTATACCCACAAGTGTACATAGTGGGGTAAAAAACTCAATTACTTACTCAGCTTTAGTAATTCAACAATTACGTTACTAGTACTGTAACAAATTGCACTGATTACATTACTACTATACTCCTCAGGAGGATTGTCTTATATAATATAATCACCCTGTCTGATGTATTACAGACGTGTTATACAAAACTACTAGTTGCCTAGGGTTTTTAAAATGTGCCCAATTTTTAATGTATATTATTAAAGTTTAATTTTTATTGTGTCATTTTTTTCATTTACACCTTTCACGCCACACAAATTCATGTAGCATATGAGGATATGAGTGCTATTTAAATGTACCTTTTTCACAACCTCTTTGGTTGTACAGCTTGTAAATAATTTGGTACACAGCACCTATGGGCAAGCACGACTGTTAATAAGGCCAACACTAATACTATTACCAGCCCAACCCTCAATACTCAGAGTAGTGCCATCGCACCCTCCCTTTCTCTCTTAAACAGCGATCCTTTTAAACAGGATTATGACAGCAAACCAGAAAGTGAGTGATTTCTGGTTTGCTGTCATAATCCTGTTTAAAAGGATCGCTGTGTCAAAACAGTATTTTTGAAGCAAATAAAATGAGAATTTGCATATCTAATTTGCATATCTTACCCACAATTCTCTTGTGCATTGGAAACATTGTATATTAAGAATTTCTGGGGGAAAAGCAAGCGGGGATACTTGCCTAGATGTACTAATTTCCTATGCAAATATTTACATTGATTTATACATGACTCGGTTGTGGGTTATAAGAAATACATCAATGACCTCCTGTTTGTCTGGTCCAGTGATAAAGTTTTGTGTAGTGAATTTATAGCCTACCTCAATGATAACGAGATGGGTTTGCAAAACACCTACACTTATCACCAGGAGAAAATACCAAATTTGGATGTACTTTTAATAGGGACTGCTGAGCAAAAGACCAGTACTATTCTTTACAGTAAACACATAGGGGCTTATTTAACAAGCTCTGTATGGAGCTTGTGGGCCCCTGTTTCTGGCGAGTCTTCAGACTCGCCAGAAACAGCAGTTATGAAGCAGCGGTCTAATTAAGTTTTTTTTGTTTTGTAACATGCATTGATATGAGCACTTTCCCAGTACATGCAGCCGGAGTCCTCCATAACCAACAAGTTTTGACAGAGCAGACTTTTCAAGCTCACATATGTTTGCCAGTTTGTCATTATGTGCTAGCAGGAATGCAATTTACTTGTGCACCTGTATCAATCTTGAATTGAATTGGTATGTTTAGTGTGCTCACAAGAATCTCAACATATACTTCATCTTGTTCTACATTTGTTTTATCCACCATAGCTAGAAATATTGTACTTTGATCAATGTCACTATCAGTTTCATTTTCATCTTGCTCCACCTGATCCACTGACTTCCTATACTTTATAGTGTGGTTTCTGCACACCCTGGCAAAATGGTTGTTTTTCTGACATTTGTAGCATATTGTTCCCTGTGCTGGACACTGTGTATTCTTAGGGGCCCATTTATCAGACTCACCAGAAACACCAGTTATGAAGCAGCGGTCTAACTGCTCCATAATCTGTCCACCTGCTCTGAGGAGGTGGACAGAGATTGCGTTGCACCAGCAGTTCACAAGAGCTGCTGGTGCAACGCTGAATACGGAGAGCGTATTGCTCTCCGCATTCAGTGCAGTCTGACATTTAATAAATAGGCCCCTGTGTGTTTTGTAGCACATTAAGTACAGCTTCTGTAAAGAGTTTGCTCTGCACAACTCTGCAGGTTATTTGCTTTTCTGCTATGAAACAGATTACTTTCACTATGAGGCATATTTATCAAGCTCCGAAATATTGACACCCCCCTGCTGGAGGCATATTGGCCGTGAGTCTGCAGGGGGTGGTGTTGCACCAGCAGCTCACAAGAGCTCACGTATTGCTCGCCGTATTCAGCGAGGTCTGTCAGACCTGATCCGCACTGTTAGATCAGGTCCGACAGACCTTGATAACTTGGGGTCTATATCTCTGCCTTTCTTGCCAATGCAAATGAGATACTGTGCAGCCTTCTGCTCCTGTGTCCACTTCTCAGCATCAGGGTCAGCAAATAATAATTCCATGAGCTCTCTCCATCTTGTCCTGTGCTCACATACATTGCCTTTATCAAAGTCCACTTGCTGTCTGCTTGCAGCCATGACAATCAAACTTAAATAAATCGGTTTAATTCTGACATCATGTAAAGATCTCCTGTTATAGAATGCACAGAACTCATTAAGGCACCATTGTTCAACTTCAAGAACGTTTTATTAACTGAAGATAACACATCTATTTCACTGTTATACCTCATGCTTGTCCCTAGTGTTAGATTATATGAACTGCAACAAATATAAACAGCAACAACTGGAAGAAACCATTATGATATATTCATTACAGCCGACACAGCCACTGTAACAAGTAAGGTGTGCTAGCTGGAGGCGCTGGTTTAGCTTGTATCAGTCGTTGGTGTCTTCCTTTCCTTCCTCGGTTGTATAACTCTAGGTGCAAAATAGTGGTGCTGAAATATCAGACAATACACCATACAAAGGTGAATATCTACTCACAGTGTATATTTCAGGTTACCGGCTCCTTCCCAATATGAAAAGACAATATCACAGATTCAGTAAAAAGGTTTGTCTTTATTTGGCCCAACGCGTTTCAACGGTCCCAGCCGTCTTTCTCAAGAGCAATAAAAGTGCTTTACAAACCAAAGCATACCTTTCCGCTGCATAGGCGGCCTTTAAATACATGTCAGTTACGTTACCTGCTTCCCAATTAGAGGAGAGCAGATTTACACCCGATTCAAAATTTAAATTGTAAATTTAAAATTAACATCTAAAAGAACATAAAAAACAATATTAATTATATTAGAAACTATAGGTTTGTTTTACAATATAAAATTTCTGTAGATATCATCATTTTCACCAGTTTTGTAGTTCCCTTTCTGGTAGTTCTCTGTTTTAAGTTCTCTTTCAGGTCCGGTATGTCAGCGAAGATCACATGTTATAGGTTAACCGGCGAAAATGATGATATCTAAAGAAATTTTATATTGTAAAACAAACCTATAGTTTCTAATATAATTAATATTGTTTTTTTATGTTCTTTTAGATGTTTATTTTAAATTTACAATTTAAATTTTGAATCGGGTGTAAACCTGCTCTCCTCCAATGGGGAAGCATGTAGCGTTACTGATATGTATTTAAAGGCCGCCTATGCAGCGGAAAGGTATGCTTTGGTTTGTAAAGCACTTTTATTGCTCTTGAGAAAGACGGCTGGGACCGTTGAAACGCATTGAGCCAAATAAAGACAAACCTTTTTACTGCATCTGTGATATTGTCTTTTCATATTGGGAAGGAGCCGGTAACCTGAAATAAACACTGTGAGTAGATATTCACCTTTGTATGGTGTATTGCCTGATATTTCAGCACCACTATTTTGCACCTAGAGTTATACAACCGAGGAAGGAAAGGAAGACACCAACGACTAATACAAGTTTGCACTAAGCTGAACCAGCGCCTCCAGCTAGCACACCTGATCTAATCACACAGACCTTGGGAGAGACTGTGGGACGGCTGCGGTTTACCAGAAGGGGAAAGTATTAACACATATTATACACCTGTTTGCATACATAACTGTAACAAGTAAGTACACTGGTTCTCAGAGAGATCGGGCTGTACCAAGGTCTGTCCGCAAGAGCCAAAAAGCTAAGACGCTCCTACAGGGTCCTTTTGCAAAGAGTGGCCATATACCCCTGCAAGGACTTCTAGATGAACGCAGCACATGGCTACCGGACCCGGGACTACTAAAAATAAGAGTAGACTATATCTCTCACTGTTGTTGACACATCCCACGGCAACTGAGACAATTGTGGGTGCCGTGGTGGAAGAGACTTGGTCGCTATATTTTTTGCAACTTGCAATACCTAGTTATATAGACATTCACCCTTGTTATACTGTAAAAGCTGGAGTGGGGTAAAAACCTAACTACAATCTGTAGCATGGTGGACTTCTTTATATACATTCCTCCATTTGGCAATTTTTCAACAGACCCGAGTTATAAGGGTTATTGTACCTGAGGTAGGGGGACACTACCAGTCTGCCATTCTAAAATCAAGAGCGAGACATGCTAGTTGGAATGGGACCTGTAGCGAGTTCATGAGCCATGATACACATGAGTACTGGTTGTCTGAGACTCTGTTAATGGCTACTGTTAGCTCTTACCTTCCCACTATGGCATGTTACCGTTATACACTTCTGTAATTTATACCACTGTGAGAAGTTTAGTTTAAATTAAAATTTGTCATCCCTATTGACAGTATTGTTGTACTTTGTTAGGCTAATCATGATGGCCATGTAGACCTCCCCTGAGAGGTTTGGAAGTAACAGGGATGAAAGTGCTAAGAATAGTACTACTTTACACAATCGAATTGGCCATGGGTCCCAGTCCAAGACCGCATGTCTTGTTGTTTTGTTTGGTGCGGCTAATCATGCAGACCATATAGACCTCCCACCATTAGGGGTTGTAACAGGTATTAAACTAATAAGAACAGTACTACCGAAATAAACCTACTTACCATGGTTTCAAGAGCCCAGGTTTTATTGTTGTACTTTGTTAGGCTAATCATGATGGCCATGTAGACCTCCCCCGAGAGGTTTGGAAGTAACAGGGATGAAAGTGCTAAGAATGGTACTACTTTACACAACTGAGTTGGCCATGGGTCCCAGTCCAAGACCGCATATCTTGTTGTTTTGTTTGGTGCGGCTAATCATGCAGGCCATATAGACCTCCCACCATTAGGGGTTGTAACAGGTATTAAACTAATAAGAACAGTACTACTTAACACAAACTAGTTACCATGGGTCCCAGACCGCATGTTTTGTTGTTTTACTTTGTTAGGCAAATCATGATGGCCATGTAGACCTCCCCCGAGAGGTGGCAGTAACAGGGATGAAAGTGCTAAGAATAGTACTACTTTACACAACCAAGTTAGCCATGGGTCCGAGTCCATGAACGCATGTCTTGTTGTTTTATTTGGTGCGACTAATCATGCAGGCCATATAGACCTCCCACCTTTAGGGGTTGTAACAGGTATTAAACTAATAAGAACAGTACTACTTA
Organism: Bombina bombina; assembly: GCF_027579735.1. Taxonomy (NCBI): domain Eukaryota; kingdom Metazoa; phylum Chordata; class Amphibia; order Anura; family Bombinatoridae; genus Bombina; species Bombina bombina. The sequence continues at coordinate 1,437,042,645 of NC_069500.1, forward strand.
ACACAACCTAGTTACCATGGGTCCCAGACCGCATGTTTTATTATTATATTTTGTAAGTGTAATCATGCAGGCCATATAGACCTCTCCCGATAGGGTGAGTAACAGATATTAAAATGCTAAGAACAGTACTACTTAACACAACCTTACCATGGGTCCCAGAGCATATCTTTTATTATTATATTTTGTAAGGGTAATCATGCAGGCCATATAGACCTCCCCCGATAGGGTAAGTAACAGGTATTAAAATGCTAAGAACAGTACTACTTAACACAACCTTACCATGGGTCCCAGGGCATATGTTTTATTATTATATTTTGTAAGGGTAATCATGCAGGCCATATAGACCTCCCCCGATACGGTGAGTAACAGGTATTAAAATGCTAAGAACAGTACTACTTAACACAACCTTACCATGGGTCCCAGAGCACATGTTTTATTATTATATTTTGTAAGGGTAATCATGCAGGCCATATAGACCTCCCCTGATAGGGGGAGTAACAGGGATTAAAGTGCTAAGAATAGTACTACTTAGCACAACCTAGTTACCATGGGTCCCAGACCGCATGTTTTGTTATTATACTTTGTCAGGGTAATCATGCAGGCCATATAGACCTCCCCCGATAGGGGGAGTAACAGAAATTAAAGTGCTAAGAATAGTATTACTTAACACAACCTAGTTACCATGGGTCCCAGACCGCATGTTTAATTATTATACTTTGTCAGGGTAATTATATATATCTAACAAATCTATCTATTTATCTTCTATCGATTCTATCTAACTATCAATCTATGTATATCTATCTATCCTATCTATCTATCTTGTGTCCGGACTGTTTTGAGACAGCCACTTGTGTTTTTGACAAATTTGAAGTAGGAGGACAGACCAATCACAGGGATTAAACTGCTAAGAATATTAATACTTAAGAAAACCTTGTTATACCAGTACCACCATGGGTCCCAGACCGCATGTTTTGTTATTATACTTTGTCAGGGTAATCATGCAGGCCATATACACCTCCCTTGATAGGGGGAGTAACAGGGATTAAAGTGCTAAGAATAGTACAATTTAACACAACCTAGTTAACACTGGTTCCCAGACCGCATGTCTTGTTGTTATACTTTGTCAGGGTAATCATGCAGGCCATATAGACCTCCCCCGGTAGGGGGAGTAACAGAAATTAAAGTGCTAAGAATAGTACTAATATAAACAAAACCTAGTTACCATGGGTCCCACACCGCATGTTTTGTTGTTATACTTTGTAAGGGTAATCATGCAGGCCATATAGACCTCCCCCGGTAGGGGGAGTAACAGAAATTAAAGTGCTAAGAATAGTACTACTTAACACAACCTAGTTACCATGGGTCCCAGACCGCATGTTTTGTTGTTATACTTTGTCAGGGTAATCATGCAGGCCATATAGACCTCCCCCGATAGGGGGAGTAACAGGGATTAAACTGCTAAGAACAGTACTACTTAACACAACCTAGTTACCATGGGTCCCAGACCGCATGTTTTGTTATTATACTTTGTCAGGGTAATCATGCACGCCATATAGACCTCCCCCGATAGGGGGAGTAACAGGGATTAAAGTGCTAAGAATAATACTACTTAACACAACCTAGTTGCCATGGTTCCCAGACCGCATGTTTTGTTGTTATACTTTGTCAGGGTAATCATGCAGGCCATATAGACCTCCACCGAAAGGGGGAGTAACAGGGATTAAACTGCTAAGAAAAGTACTACTTAACACAACCTAGTTACCATGGGTCCCAGACCGCGTGTCTTGTTGTTATACTTTGTCATGGTAATCATGCAGGCCATATAGACCTCCCCCGATAGGAGGAGTTACAGGGATGAAAGTGCTAAGAATAGTACTACTTAACACAACCTAGTTACCATGTGTCCCAGACCGCATGTTTAATTATTATACTTTGTCAGGGTAATTATATATCTATCAAATCTATCTATTTATCTTCTATCGATTCTATCTAACTATCAGTCTATGTATATCTATCTATCAAATCTATCTATCTCGTGTCTGGACTGTTTTGAGACAGCCACTTGTGATTTTGACAAATTTGAAGTAGGAGGACAGACCAATCATCTTCTTCCATCTCCCTGTTCCAAAAATGCAGGCCATATAGACTTCCCCCAATAGGGGGAGTAACAGGTGGTAGTAAACTGCTAAGAATAGTACTACTTAACACACCACGGGTCCCAGACCGCATGTCTTATTGTTATACTCTGTCAGGGAAATTATATATCTTTCAAATCTATCTATTTATCTATCAAATCTATCTAACTATCAATCGTATCTATCAAATGTATATTGCATCTATTGATCGATGTAATTCGTATCTATAAAATGTATATTGCATCTTTTGATTGATGTAATTCGTATCTATCAAATGTATATTGCATCTTTGGATCGATAACATTCTTATCTATCAAATGGATATTGCATCTATTGATCTATGCAATTCGTATCTATCAAATGTATATTGCATCTATTGATCTATGTAATTCTTATCTATCAAATGTATATTGCATCTATTGATCTATGCAATTCGTATCTATCAAATGGATATTGCATCTATTGATCTATGCAATTCGTATCTATCAAATGTATATTGCATCTATTGATCTATGTAATTCGTATCTATCAAATGTATATTGCATCTTTTGATCTATGTAATTCGTATCTATCAAATGTATATTGCATCTATTGATCTATGTAATTCGTATCTATCAAATGTATATTGCATCTATTGATCTATGTAATTTGTATCTATCAAATGTATATTGCATCTATTGATCTATGTAATTTGTATCTATCAAATGTATATTGCATCTATTGAGCTATGTAATCTATGTATCTATCTATCAAATCTATCTCGTGGTTGTGCAAATGGACTGTTTGCGGTTGTTTGCGGTGCATTACACTTGGAGTTTGGTCTGTCACTGTGAAGCTGGCATAACCCTTACACTACCTGATCGATACGACATCATAATTGATGTTTTAAAGCACGTTATTGCAAACAATTTTTTAATGTTAGGTGATTTAGGCCCTTTATGGGTTAAAAGCAGACTCTGCATCAACAATGTAATTTTCCATGGGAGTTTTGCCATGGATCCCCCTCCAGCATGCCACAGTCCAGGTGTTAGTACCCTTGAAACAACTTTTCCATCACTATTGTGGCCAGAAAGAGTCCTTGTGGGTTTTAAAGTTCGCCTGCCTATTGAAGTCAATGGCGGTTCGTGCGGTTCGCGAAACAATAGCGGAGGTTCGAGTCCGCCGTTCACGAACCGAAATTTTTAAGTTTGCAACATCACTAATTGTTATATATCTATTCACGCAGATATCTCATTAACCCAGTTGTTCTTATAATTTTCTTTAGATTTCTGGAGAACAGAGAGAATAAAAAGAATGTTTTTTTTTTTTTTATTTTTTTTTTTTTGTAGTCCATGGTTCAATACTTGTATATTTGACACAGCAGGGACTATTTAACAAGTTTATGTTAATTATCAGTTCCTAGGGATCTTGCCTAGCTTATCTGGTTTATGCTCAGAACTTTGTCTCCATCCGTTCTTTGTTTGTTATAAAGACTATGTTATCTTTTAATTAGGATAAACAGGTTTTCATTCAGCTGAAACTATTTGGCAAGGGGGTTTTTATAGTAAATAGAACTGATGTCTCCAAAATTTATGAGAGGCAATATAGGTGGCTTCAGAGCAGAACTAGGGGTCAGTGATCATCTGATATGGATTCTAAATTCACGCCTCCGTGGGATATTCTTGGAAACAGATGTGAAATATATATAACATACAGATGATTATCTTTGAAGTAATCTGTTTTTCTCTGGAATGGTCATTTTAATTAAGTACCAAATGTTCCATTGTTCTTACCTGTGTGTGTAGCATAACTTTACATGCTGAGTGGGGGAGAACTAACATGATTAAAGTCAGTTTGTCTGAAAGAAATGAATCATTTTCTACTGACCAGTCAGACATCTGAATAAATAACATAATTTATGTAAGAACTTACCTGATAAATTCATTTCTTTCATATTAACAAGAGTCCATGAGCTAGTGACGTATGGGATATACATTCCTACCAGGAGGGGCAAAGTTTCCCAAACCTTAAAATGCCTATAAATACACCCCTCACCACACCCACAAATCAGTTTAACGAATAGCCAAGAAGTGGGGTGATAAGAAAAAAGTGCGAAGCATATAAAATAAGGAATTGGAATAATTGTGCTTTATACAAAAAAATCATAACCACCACAAAAAAGGGTGGGCCTCATGGACTCTTGTTAATATGAAAGAAATGAATTTATCAGGTAAGTTCTTACATAAATTATGTTTTCTTTCATGTAATTAACAAGAGTCCATGAGCTAGTGACGTATGGGATAATGAATACCCAAGATGTGGATCTTTCCACACAAGAGTCACTAGAGAGGGAGGGATAAAATAAAGACAGCCAATTCCTGCTGAAAATAATCCACACCCAAAATAAAGTTTAATGAAAAACATAAGCAGAAGATTCAAACCGAAACCACTGCCTGAAGTACCTTTCTACCAAAAACTGCTTCAGAAGAAGAGAATACATCAAAATGGTAGAATTTAGTAAAAGTATGCAAAGAGGACCAAGTCGCTGCTTTGCAAATCTGATCAACTGAAGCTTCATTCCTAAACGCCCAGGAAGTAGAAACTGACCTAGAAGAATGAGCTGTAATCCTTTGAGGCGGAGTCTTACCCGAATTAACATAGGCAAGATGAATTAAAGATTTCAACCAGGATGCCAAAGAAATGGCAGAAGCTTTCTGGCCTTTTCTAGAACCAGAAAAGATGACAAATAGACTAGAAGTCTTTCGGAAAGATTTAGTAGCTTCAACATAATATTTCAAAGCTCTAACAACATCCAAAGAATGTAACGATTTCTCCTTAGAATTCTTAGGATTAGGACATAATGAAGGAACCACGATTTCTCTACTAATGTTGTTGGAATTCACAACCTTAGGTAAAAATTCAAAAGAAGTTCGCAACACCGCTTTATCCTGATGAAAAATCAGAAAAGGAGACTCACAAGAAAGAGCAGATAATTCAGAAACTCTTCTGGCAGAAGAGATGGCCAAAAGGAACAAAACTTTCCAAGAAAGCAATTTAATGTCCAATGAATGCATAGGTTCAAACGGAGGAGCTTGAAGAGCTCCCAGAACCAAATTCAAACTCCATGGAGGAGAAATTGACTTAATGACAGGTTTTATACGAACCAAAGCTTGTACAAAACAATGAATATCAGGAAAAATAGCAATCTTTCTGTGAAAAAGAACAGAAAGAGCAGAGATTTGTCCTTTCAAGGAACTTGCGGACAAACCCTTATCTAAACCATCCTGAAGAAATTGTAATATTCTCGGAATTCTAAAAGAATACCAAGAAAAATGATGAGAAAGACACCAAGAAATATAAGTCTTCCAGACTCTATAATATATCTCTCTAGATACAGATTTACGAGCCTGTAACATAGTATCAATCACAGAGTCAGAGAAACCTCTTTGACTAAGAAACAAGCGTTCAATCTCCATACCTTTAAGTTTAAGGATTTCAGATCCGGATGGAAAAAAGGACCTTGCGACAGAAGGTCTGGTCTTAACGGAAGAGTCCATGGTTGGCAAGATGCCATCCGGACAAGATCCGCATACCAAAACCTGTGAGGCCATGCCGGAGCTATTAGCAGAACAAACGAGCATTCCCTCAGAATCTTGGAGATTACTCTTGGAAGAAGAACTAGAGGCGGAAAGATATAGGCAGGATGATACTTCCAAGGAAGTGATAATGCATCCACTGCCTCCGCCTGAGGATCCCGGGATCTGGACAGATACCTGGGAAGTTTCTTGTTTAGATGAGAGGCCATCAGATCTATCTCTGGAAGCCCCCACATTTGAACAATCTGAAGAAATACCTCTGGGTGAAGGGACCATTCGCCCGGATGCAACGTTTGGCGACTGAGATAATCCGCTTCCCAATTGTCTACACCTGGGATATGAACCGCAGAGATTAGACAGGAGCTGGATTCCGCCCAAACCAAAATTCGAGATACTTCTTTCATAGCCAGAGGACTGTGAGTCCCTCCTTGATGATTGATGTATGCCACAGTTGTGACATTGTCTGTCTGAAAACAAATGAACGATTCTCTCTTCAGAAGAGGCCAAAACTGAAGAGCTCTGAAAATTGCACGGAGTTCCAAAATATTGATCGGTAATCTCACCTCCTGAGATTCCCAAACTCCCTGTGCCGTCAGAGATCCCCACACAGCTCCCCAACCTGTGAGACTTGCATCTGTTGAAATTACAGTCCAGGTCGGAAGAACAAAAGAAGCCCCCTGAATTAAACGATGGTGATCTGTCCACCACGTTAGAGAGTGTCGAACAATCGGTTTTAAAGATATTAATTGAGATATCTTCGTGTAATCCCTGCACCATTGGTTCAGCATACAGAGCTGAAGAGGTCGCATGTGAAAACGAGCAAAGGGGATCGCGTCCGATGCAGCAGTCATAAGACCTAGAATTTCCATGCATAAGGCTACCGAAGGGAATGATTGTGACTGAAGGTTTCGACAAGCTGTAATCAATTTTAGACGTCTCTTGTCTGTTAAAGACAGAGTCATGGACACTGAATCTATCTGGAAACCCAGAAAGGTTACCCTTGTTTGAGGAATCAAAGAACTTTTTGGTAAATTGATCCTCCAACCATGATCTTGAAGAAACAACACAAGTCGATTCGTATGAGACTCTGCTAAATGTAAAGACTGAGCAAGTACCAAGATATCGTCCAAATAAGGAAATACCACAATACCCTGTTCTCTGATTACAGACAGAAGGGCACCGAGAATCTTTGTGAAAATTCTTGGAGCTGTAGCAAGGCCAAACGGTAGAGCCACAAATTGGTAATGCTTGTCTAGAAAAGAGAATCTCAGGAACTGAAAATGATCTGGATGAATCGGAATATGCAGATATGCATCCTGTAAATCTATTGTGGACATATAATTCCCTTGCTGAACAAAAGGCAATATAGTCCTTACAGTTACCATCTTGAACGTTGGTATCCTTACATAACGATTCAATAATTTTAGATCCAGAACTGGTCTGAAGGAATTCTCCTTCTTTGGTACAATGAAGAGATTTGAATAAAACCCCATCCCCTGTTCCGGAACTGGAACTGGCATAATTACTCCAGCCAACTCTAGATCTGAAACACAATTCAGAAATGCTTGAGCTTTCACTGGATTTACTGGGACACGGGAAAGAAAAAATCTCTTTGCAGGAGGTCTCATCTTGAAACCAATTCTGTACCCTTCTGAAACAATGCTCTGAATCCAAAGATTGTGAACAGAATTGATCCAAATTTCTTTGAAAAAACGTAACCTGCCCCCTACCAGCTGAACTGGAATGAGGGCCGTACCTTCATGTGAACTTAGAAGCAGGCTTTGCCTTTCTAGCAGGCTTGGATTTATTCCAGACTGGAGATGGTTTCCAAACTGAAACTGCTCCTGAGGACGAAGGATCAGGCTTTTGTTCTTTGTTGAAACGAAAGGAACGAAAACGATTGTTAGCCCTGTTTTTACCTTTAGATTTTTTATCCTGTGGTAAAAAAGTTCCTTTCCCACCAGTAACAGTTGAAATAATAGAATCCAACTGAGAACCAAATAATTTGTTTCCCTGGAAAGAAATGGAAAGTAGAGTTGATTTAGAAGCCATATCAGCATTCCAAGTCTTAAGCCATAAAGCTCTTCTGGCTAAGATAGCTAGAGACATAAACCTAACATCGACTCTAATAATATCAAAAATGGCATCACAGATAAAATTATTAGCATGCTGAAGAAGAATAATAATATCATGAGAATCACGATTTGCTACTTGTTGCGCTAGGGTTTCCAACCAAAAAGTTGAAGCTGCAGCAACATCAGCCAATGATATAGCAGGTCTAAGAAGATTACCTGAACACAGATAAGCTTTTCTTAGAAAGGATTCAATTTTTCTATCTAAAGGATCCTTAAACGAGGTACCATCTGACGTAGGAATGGTAGTACGTTTAGCAAGGGTAGAAATAGCCCCATCAACTTTAGGGATTTTGTCCCAAAATTCTAACCTGTCAGGCGGAACAGGATATAATTGCTTAAAACGTTTAGAAGGAGTAAATGAATTACCCAATTTATCCCATTCTTTGGAAATCACTGCAGAAATAGCATTAGGAACAGGAAAAACTTCTGGAATAACCGCAGGAGCTTTAAAAACCTTATCCAAACGTATAGAATTAGTATCAAGAGGACTAGAATCCTCTATTTCTAAAGCAATTAGTACTTCTTTAAGTAAAGAGCGAATAAATTCCATCTTAAATAAATATGAAGATTTATCAGCATCAATCTCTGAGATAGAATCCTCTGAACCAGAAGAGTCCAAAGAATCAGAATGATGGTGTTCATTTAAAAATTCATCTGTAGAGAGAGAAGATTTAAAAGACTTTTTACGTTTACTAGAAGGAGAAATAACAGACAAAGCCTTCTTTATGGATTCAGAAACAAAATCTCTAATGTTATCAGGAACATTCTGCACCTTAGATGTTGAGGGAACTGCAACAGGCAATGGTACATTACTAAAGGAAATATTATCTGCTTTAACAAGTTTGTCATGACAATTATTACAAACAACAGCTGGAGGAATAGCTACCAAAAATTTACAGCAGATACACTTAGCTTTGGTAGATCCAGCAGGCAGTGATTTTCCTGTAGTATCTTCTGGCTCAGATGCAACGTGAGACATCTTGCAATATGTAAGAGAAAAAACAACATATAAAGCAAAATAGATCAAATTCCTTATAAGACAGTTTCAGGAATGGGAAAGAATGCCAAATATCAAGCTTCTAGCAACCAGAAGCAAATAAAAAATGAGACTGAAATAATGTGGAGACAAAAGCGACGCCCATATTTTTTAGCGCCAAATAAGACGCCCACATTATTTGGTGCCTAAATGCTTTTGGCGCCAAAAATGACGCCACATCCGGAACGCCGACATTTTTGGCGCAAAATAACGTCAAAAAAATGACGTAACTTCCGGCGACACGTATGACGCCGGAAACGGAAAAGAATTTTTGCGCCAAAAAAGTCCGCGCCAAGAATGACGCAATAAAATGAAGCATTTTCAGCCCCCGCGAGCCTAACAGCCCACAGGGAAAAAAGTCAAAATTTTGAGGTAAGAAAAATATGATAATTCAATGCATAATCCCAAATATGAAACTGACTGTCTGAAAAATAAGGAAAGTTGAACATTCTGAGTCAAGGCAAATAAATGTTTGAATACATATATTTAGAACTTTATAAATAAAGTGCCCAACCATAGCTTAGAGTGTCACAGAAAATAAGACTTACTTACCCCAGGACACTCATCTACATGTTTGTAGAAAGCCAAACCAGTACTGAAACGAGAATCAGTAGAGGTAATGGTAAATATAAGAGTATATCGTCGATCTGAAAAGGGAGGTAAGAGATGAATCTCTACGACCGATAACAGAGAACCTTATGAAATAGACCCCGTAGAAGGAGATCACTGCATTCAATAGGCAATACTCTCTTCACATCCCTCTGACATTCACTGCACGCTGAGAGGAAAACCGGGCTCCAACTTGCTGCGGAGCGCATATCAACGTAGAATCTAGCACAAACTTACTTCACCACCTCCCTTGGAGGCAAAGTTTGTAAAAACTGATTTGTGGGTGTGGTGAGGGGTGTATTTATAGGCATTTTAAGGTTTGGGAAACTTTGCCCCTCCTGGTAGGAATGTATATCCCATACGTCACTAGCTCATGGACTCTTGTTAATTACATGAAAGAAATATATATTTATTAACCTTAAAATATATATATTTATTAACCTTACATATACCTTGACAAATTATTTCTTTTATTAGACAGAAAATAAGCATTTACATAGAAACAAGTTACTGACTAATGTAAGGGAAGGAAAGGGAAGGTGGAAAGAGGGAGAGAGATGGAAGAGAAGAGGTGAGTGAGAAGAGAGCTTAGCCTAGCTTACAATGGCAACTTACTAACTTATATAATCATTCATTCTCTCACACAGCCCAGCCCACACTTAGCTGTAAATTCTTCAGTCAGAGACAAGATGACACCATTAGATCAGTGGTGGTAGAATGTCACTTCCTTAGGCTATTGGTAGAAACAGAGATAAAATCAGGGCCTTGTACAAAATCTGTGCTGAAATGCTAAATGTTGTAAGGGTTGTAAACTTTCTTAGTGAATCCTGTGGTATCCTTTTGATCTATTATTTACATACAGTGGTTGATCAGATTTCCAACTGGTTTTCACCAAACTTTGTCTCGTCACCTCTGAACTGGAAAAATTGGTAACTGTAGGTCAGTCTGCATTTAACCCTTTGTTTCCTTGATGTTGTAGACAAATGTCCCTTAGCATTTCAATATCCAATAATGTCCATGGAAATAACAGTCTAATATTAAAGGTATAGGTTTGTTCATAAAATACAACACCCTGTGAGGGACTCACTAGCAGAAAAGTCTTAAGAAATTGTTATCTACATAAAGAAAAAATGTTTGTTAAGACCTCTAGCTGAGCCCGGGAAATAGGGTGGGATACCGGATTTTTTATTGTTTATTCTTTTTAGTCTTTTGGGGCCTCCGATCAAGGTAGTCAAGTTAAGTTCTTCTGAAGGCTCTGTTTATTTAATAGAGTTATATAAGTGATTTCTGGTCTCATAATGCTTTAACAGCTCTAGTGCTTAAAAAACAGGCTTTGTCACTATAAATCACACACACAAAAAATAAATATATATATTTTTTTTTTCCTCTTGCTGTTTTCTGTTCTCTGGAAAAGTTAACTAAACTTAAACACAATCGCTCACATTGCACGTGTTTTTATTTAATGTGAAAGCCTTTGCTTTAAAAAAAAGAAAAGGCAAATAATTGCACAACTGACACATTGTTATATTGTTTGATGATATAACACTATTTGGTTACACTCGAGTTCACATACTCTCACTTTTGTATCACTTTTTTATTCAGTCTGCAGTACTCTCTGCAGCATTTTGTATTGTATATTATATTTCTTTATGGAAAGATTCATCACCACAACTCACCCGCAATGCCTGCAAAAATAAAAGCTAGGAAAACCAGAATAAGCAATGTTAGTTTAGAATCTATTACTGAAACTGTCAGACCCACCTCAGAGCTGCAGCCCCTAATGGCGCAAATGACAGAATTCTTTTTCCCACAACTTGATTTAATTAAAAAGGAACTTTCTAGTATTTCCCTTGATATTAATTCTCTTTCTACTGAAGTAAGACTATATGCAAATAGACTAACAGAAGCTGAGAGTAGGATCTCAGACCTGGGGCCCGATCCGATATGCAGCGTTGCCCGCACAAGCCGGCGACGCCAAATTTTGCGCGGATTTGGTATCCTATATACGGCATAACCTAGAAGTTACGCTCGTATATTTCTGCCTTCGGCCGTAGTTTTTTGGCCCATAGACAGGTATACCAAACCTGCGCAGTTTGGTATCCAATATACAGCGTAAGGACTTACGTGGTGAAAATGGAGAAATCTTACTCCATTTTCACCTCGCCACAAAATGCATGCGTAGTAAGCCTTACGCTGAGTATTGGAGCCCCGTAACTCCCTAAACTGCCTGCAAAATAAAACCTAACACCTAAAGCATCTACCTGTCAACCGCAATCCCCCGCCGCAATCCCTAATAAAGTGCTTAACCCCTAAACCGCCGCTCCCGGACCCCGCCACCACCTACATTAAAATGATAACCCCCTAATGTGAGCCCACTACACCGCCGCCACCTATATTATATATCTAACCCCCTAATGTGATCCCCCTACACCGCCGCCACCTACATTAAAATTATTAACCCCTAATGTAATCCCCCTACACCGCCGCCACCTATATTAAAATTATTACCCCCTAATGTGAGCCACCTACCCCGCTGCCACCTATTTTAACTACATTACCCCCCAATCTAATCCCCCTACACCGACGCCACTTATATTAAAATGATTAACCCCTAATCTAATCCCCCTACACCGCCGCCACCTATATTAAAATGATTAACCCCTAATCTAATCCCCTACACCGCCACCACCTATATTAAATGTATTAACCCCTAATCTAATCCCCCTACACCGCCGCCACCTATAATAAATGTATTACCCCCTAAAATACTAAAGTGTCCCTACACTGCATTGCCCCAAAGTAATCTGCTCTATTACCAGCCCGTAAAAAGGCCTTTTGCGGGGCATTGCCCCAAAGTAATAAGCTCTTTTACCTGTAATCTAACCCCCCTACACCGCCGCCACCTATATTAAATATATTAACCCCTAATCTAATCCCCCTACACCGCCGCCACCTATATTGAAAATATTAACCCCTAAGCTGACCCCCCTACACCGCCGCCACCTATATTAACTATATTAACTCTAATTATATTAGGGTTAATATAGTTAATATAGTTATTATATTATATATGTTAACTATATTAACCCTATCTAACCCTAACACCCCTAACATAGGCCTAGATTTAGAGTTTGGCGTTAGCCGTCAAAACCAGCGTTAGAGGCTCCTAACGCTGGTTTTTACCACCCGCTGGTATTTAGAGTCAGTCAGGAAAGGGTCTAACGCTCACTTTCCAGCCGCGACTTTTCCATACCGCAGATACCCTTACGTCATTTGCGTATCCTATCTTTTCAATGGGATCTTTCTAACGCCAGTATTTAGAGTCGTGGCTGAAGTGAGCGTTAGAAATCTAACGACAAAACTCCAGCCGCAGAAAAAAAACAGGAGTTAAGAGCTTTCTGGGCTAACGCCGGTTCATGAAGCTCTTAAATACTGTGCTCTAAAGTACACTAACACCCATAAACTACCTATGTACCCCTAAACCGAGGCCCCCCCACATCGCCGCCACTCTATTAAAAAAATTTAACCCCTAATCTGCCGACCGCACACCGCTGCCACTTACGTTATCCCTATGTACCCCTAATCTGCTGCCCCTAATACCGCTGACACCTACATAATATTTATTAACCCCTGATCTGCCGCCCCCAACGTCGCCTCCACCTACCTACACTTATTAACCCCTAACCTGCCGACTGGACCTCACCGCTACTATAATAAATGTATTAACCCCTAATCCGCCTCACTCCCGCCTCAATAACCCTATAATAAATAGTATTAACCCCTAATCTTCCCTCCCTAACATCGCCGCCACCTAACTTCAAGCATTAACCCCTAATCTGCCGACCGTACCTCACCGCTACTCTAATAAATTTTTTAACCCCTAAAGCTAATTCTAACCCTAACACACCCCTAAGTTAAATATAATTTAAATCTAACGAAATAAATTAACTCTTATTAAATAAATTATTCCTATTTAAAGCTAAATACTTACCTGTAAAATAAACCCTAATATAGCTACAATATAAATTATAATTACATTGTAGCTATTTTAGGATTAATATTTATTTTACAGGCAACTTTGTATTTATTTTAACCAGGTACAATAGCTATTAAATAGTTAATAACTATTTAATAGTTACCTAGTTAAAATAATTACAAAATTACCTGTAAAATAAATCCTAACCTAAGTTACAATTAAACCTAACACTACACTATCAATAAATAAATTAAATTAAATACCTTCAATTACCTACAATTAAACCTAACACTACACTATCAATAAATTAATTAAATACAATACCTACAAATAAATACAATGAAATAAACTAACTAAAGTACAAAAAATAAAAAAGAACTAAGTTACAAAAAATAAAAAAATATTTACAAACATTAGAAAAATATTACAACAATTTTAAACTAATTACACCTACTCTAAGCCCCCTAATAAAATAACAAAGACCCCCAAAATAAAAAAATGCCCTACCCTATTCTAGAATTAAAGTAGAAAAGCTCTTTTACCTTACCAGCCCTGAAAAGGGCCCTTTGCGGGGCATGCCCCAAAGAATTCAGCTCTTTTGCCTGTAAAAAAAAAACATACAATCCCCCCCCCCAACATTACAACCCACCACCCACATACCCCTAATCTAACCCAAACCCCCCTTAAATAAACCTAACACTAAGCCCCTGAAGTTCTCCCTACCTTGTCTTCACCACGCCGGGTTCACCGATCGATCCAGAAGAGCCTCCGATGTCTTGATCCAAGCCCAAGCGGGGGGCTGAAGATGTCCATGATCCGACTGAAGTCTTCATCCAAGCGGGAGCTGAAGAGGTCCATGATCGGGCTGAAGTCTTCTATCAAGCGGCATCTTCAATCTTCTTTCTTCCGGATCCATGGTCATCCCACCGACGCGGAACATCCATCTTCACCGACGACTTCCCGACGAATGACGGTTCCTTTAAGGGACGTCATCCAAGATGGCGTCCCTCGAATTCCGATTTGCTGATAGGATTCTATCAGCCAATCGGAATTAAGGTAGGAAAATTCTGATTGGCTGATGGAATCAGCCAATCAGATTCAAGTTCAATCCGATTGGTTGATCCGATCAGCCAATCAGATTGAGCTCGCATTCTATTGGGGACGGCAGATTAGGGGTTAATATATATAATATAGGGGTTGGCGGTGTTAGGGGCAGCAGATTAGGGGTACATAGGTATAATGTAGGTTGCGGCGGTGTACGGAGCGGCAGATTAGGGGTTAAAAAAATATGCAGGTGTCAGCGATAGCGGGGGCGGCAGATTAGGGGTTAATAAGTGTAAGGTTAGGGGTGTTTAGACTCGGGGTTCATGTTAGAGTGTTAGGTGCAGACTTAGGAAGTGTTTCCCCATAGGAAACAATGGGGCTGCGTTAGGAGCTTAACGCTGCTTTTTTGCAGGTGTTAGGTTTTTTTTCAGCTCAAACTGCCCCATTGTTTCCTATGGGGATAATCTAAATAATATTAATATTATTAACTAAAATATTCCTATTTTAAAGTAAATACGTATCTATAAAATAAACCCTAAGGCCTAGATTTGGAGTTTTATCGGTAACGACCCGAAAAACTAACGCCGGCTTTTTTCTGGCCGCACCATAAAAATAACTCTGGTATCGAGAGTCCACATAAAGGCTGCGTTAGGCTCCAAAAAAGGAGCGTAGAGCATTTTTAACGCAGCTTCAACTCTCGATACCAGAGTTGCTTACGGACGCGGCCAGCCTCAAAAACGTGCTCGTGCACGATTCCCCCATAGGAAACAATGGGGCTGTTTGAGCTGAAAAAAAAACAAACACCTGCAAAAAAGCCGCGTTCAGCTCCTAACGCAGCCCCATTGTTTGCTATGCGGTAACCCTTCCTACGTCTGCACTTAACACCCTAACATGTACCCCGAGTCTAAACACCCCTAACCTTACACTTATTAACCCCTAATCTGCCGCCCCCACTATCGCTGACCCCTGCATATTATTATTAACCCCTAATCTGCCGCTCCGTAAACCGCCGCTACTTACATTATCCCTATGTACCCCTAATCTGCTGCCCCTAACACCGCCGACCCCTATATTATATTTATTAACCCCTAATCTGCCCCCCACAACGTCGCCTCCACCTGCCTACACTTATTAACCCCTAATCTGCCGACCGGACCTGAGCGCTACTATAATAAAGTTATTAACCCCTAATCCGCCTCACTAACCCTATCATAAATAGTATTAACCCCTAATCTGCCCTCCCTAACATCGTCGACACCTAACTTCAATTATTAACCCCTAATCTGCCGACCGAATCTCGCCGCTATTCTAATAAATGTATTAACCCCTAAAGCTAAGTCTAACCCTAATACTAACACCCCCCTAAGTTAAATATAATTTAAATCTAACGAAATTAATTAACTCTTATTAAATAAATTATTCCAATTTAAAGCTAAATACTTACCTGTAAAATAAATCCTAATATAGCTACAATATAAATTATAATTATATTATAGCTATTTTAGGATTTATATTTATTTTACAGGTAACTTTATATTTATTTTAACCAGGTACAATAGCTATTAAATAGTTAAGAACTATTTAATAGCTAAAATAGTTAAAATAATTACAAATTTACCTGTAAAAGAAATCCTAACCTAAGTTACAAATAAACCTAACACTAGACTATCAATAAATTAATTAAATAAACTACCTACAATTACCTACAATTAACCTAACACTACACTATCAATAAATTAATTAAATACAATTGCTACAAATAAATACAATTAAATAAACTAGCTAAAGTACAAAAAATAAAAAAGAACTAAGTTACAAAAAATAAAAAAATATTTACAAACATAAGAAAAATATTACAACAATTTTAAACTAATTACACCTACTCTAAGCCCCCTAATAAAATAACAAAAAGGGATCCCAAAATAAATGCCCTACCCTATTCTAAAATTAAAGTAGAAAAGCTCTTTTACCTTCCGATCAGCCAATAGAATGCAAGCTCAATCTGATTGGCTGATTGGATCAGCCAATCGGATTGAACTTGATTCTGATTGGCTGATTCCATCAGCCAATCAGAATATTCCTACCTTAATTCCGATTGGCTGATAGAATCCTATCAGCCAATCGGAATTCGAGGGACGCCATCTTGGATGACGTCATTTAAAGGAACCGTCATTCGTCGTTCAGTCGTCGGCCAGGATGGATGTTCCGCGGTGGAGGTCTTCAGGATGCTGCCGCTTCGCTCCGGATGGATGCCGCTTGGATGAAGACTTCAATCGGATGGAAGACCTCTTCTGGCCCGCTTGGATGAAGAATTCAGCCGGATCATGGACCTCTTCAGCCCCCCGCTTGGGCTTGGATCAGGACATCGGAGGAGCTCTTCTGGACCGATCGGTGAACCTGGTATGGTGAAGACAAGGTAGGATGATCTTCAGGGGCTTAGTGTTAGGTTTATTTAAGGGGGGTTTGGGTTAGATTAGGGGTATGTGGGTGGTGGGTTGTAATGTTGGGGGGGGTATTGTATGTTTTTTTTTACAGGCAAAAGAGCTGAATTTCTTGGGGCATGCCCCGCAAAGGGCCCTGTTCAGGGCTGGTAAGGTAAAAGAGCTTTGAACTTTAGTAATTTAGAATAGGGTAGGGCATTTTTTTATTTTGGGGGGCTTTGTTATTTTATTAGGGGGCTTAGAGTAGGTGTAATTAGTTTAAAATTGTTGTAATATTTTTCTTATGTTTGTAAATATTTTTTATTTTTTGTAACTTAGTTCTTTTTTATTTTTTGTACTTTAGCTAGTTTATTTAATTGTATTTATTTGTAGCAATTGTATTTAATTAATTTATTGATAGTATAGTGTTAGGTTTATTTGTAACTTAGGTTAGGATTTCTTTTACAGGTAAATTTGTAATTATTTTAACTATTTTAGCTATTAAATAGTTCTTAACTATTTAATAGCTATTGTACCTGGTTAAAATAAATACAAAGTTACCTGTAAAATAAATATAAATCCTAAAATAGCTATAATATAATTATAATTTATATTGTAGCTATATTAGGATTTATTTTACAGGTAAGTATTTAGCTTTAAATTGGAATAATTTATTTAATAAGAGTTAATTAATTTCGTTAGATTTAAATTATATTTAATTTAGGGGGGTGTTAGTATTAGGGTTAGACTTAGCTTTAGGGGTTAATACATTTATTAGAATAGCGGCGAGATTCGGTCGGCAGATTAGGGGTTAATAATTGAAGTTAGGTGTCGGCGATGTTAGGGAGGGCAGATTAGGGGTTAATACTATTTATGATAGGGTTAGTGAGGCGGATTAGGGGTTAATAACTTTATTATAGTAGCGCTCAGGTCCGGTCGGCAGATTAGGGGTTAATAAGTGTAGGCAGGTGGAGGCGACGTTGTGGGGGGCAGATTAGGGGTTAATAAATATAATATAGGGGTCGGCGGTGTTAGGGGCAGCAGATTAGGGGTACATAAGGATAACGTAGGTGGCGGCGCTTTGCGGTCGGCAGATTAGGGGTTAATAAGTGTAGGCAGGTGGAGGCGACGTTGAGGGGGGCAGATTAGGGGTTAATAAATATAATACAGGGGTCGGCGGTGTTAGGGGCAGCAGATTAGGGGTACATAAGGATAACGTAGGTGGCGGTCGGCAGATTAGGGGTTAAAAAATTTTTTCGAGTGTCGGCGATGTGGGGGGACCTCGGTTTAGGGGTACATAGGTAGTTTATGGGTGTTAGTGTACTTTAGAGCACAGTAGTTAAGAGCTTTATAAACCGGCGTCAGCCCAGAAAGCTCTTAACTACTGACTTTTTTCCTGCGGCTGGAGTTTTGTCGTTAGATGTCTAACGCTCACTTCAGAAATGACTCTAAATACCGGAGTTATAAAAATCCCATTGAAAAGATAGGATACGCAATTTACGTAAGGGGATCTGCGGTATGGAAAAGTCGCGGCTGGAAAGTGAGCGTTAGACCCTATTTTGAGTGACTCCAAATACCGGCGGTAGCCTAAAACCAGCGTTAGGAGCCTCTAACGCTGGTTTTCACGGCTAACGCCAAACTCTAAATCTAGGCCTAAGATAGCTACAATATAATTAATAATTACATTGTAGCTATTTTAAGGTTTATATTTATTTTACAGGTAACTTGTTAATTATTTTAACTAGGTACAATAGCTATTAAATAGTTAATAACTATTTAATAGCTGCCTAGTTAAAATAATTACCAATTTACCTGTAAAATAAATCCTAACCTAAGTTACAAATACACCTACACTATCAATAAATTAAGTAAATAAACTACAATTATCTAAACTAAAATATAATTAAATACACTAAACTAAATTACAAAAAAAAAACACTAAATTACAAAAAATAAAAAAATATTACAAGAATTTTAAGCTAATTACACCTAATCTAAGCCCCCTAATAAAATAACAAAGCCCCCCAAAATAAAAAAATGTCACTACCCTAAACTTAATTACAAAAAAGTAATCAGCTCTATTACAGCCCTTAAAAGGGCCTTTTGTGGGGCATTGCCCCAAAGTAATTAGCTCTTTTACCTGTGGAAAAAAAGAACAACCCCTCCCCATTACAACCCACCACCCACACACCCCTACTCTAAAACCCACCCTATCCCCCCTTAAGAAACCTAAGTCTAACCCCCAAGTGGTCCTTACCTGTCCTGAAGACCGGCGGAGAAGGTCATGTTCCAGGCAGAGAAGTCTTCTTCCAGGCTGCAACCTCTTCTTTTTCTTCAAGGAACCAGCCGGTGCGGAGTGGAGGAGTTGAAGACCGATGACCGCGGAGCTGAAGACCGTCCTTTCTGAAACTGAAGACCGGCAATGCAGGAACTGAAGATCGGTGACGCTGGAACTGAAGACCGGAGCCATGGAGCGTGGAAGATCCTCTTCATGCGGAATCTGTTAGCGCTGCAGAATCTGTTGCCGCTCTACAAATAACCGATAATAATAATAATAATACGATCGCCGCCGTATACTGAATTGGAATTCAAGGTACGCGATTAAAAATGGCGTCCCTTGAATTCCTATTTGCTGATTTGAGCCTTCAAATTCAAATCAGCCAATCGGATGAGAGCTACTTTAATTCTATTGGCTGATTTGAATAGCCAATAGAATAAGAGCTACTGTAATTCTATTGGCTGATTAGAATAGCCAATAGAATTACAGTAGCTGTTATTCTATTGGCTATTCAAATCAGCCAATAGAATTAAAGTAGTTGTCATCCAATTGTCTGATTTGAATTTGAAGGCTCAAATCAGCCAACAGGAATTCAAGGAATGCCATTTTTAATCGCGTACCTTGAATTCCTATTCAGTTACGGCGGCGATCGTATGAAGAGGATCCTCCACGCTCCATGGCTCCGGTCTTCAGTTCCAGCGTCGCCAATCTTCAGTTCCTGCATCGCCGGTCTTCAGTTCCAGAGAGGACGGTCTTCAGCTCCGCGGTCATCGGTCTTTAACTCCTCCGCTCCGAGACGGCTGGTTCCTGGAAGAAGAAGAGGTCGCCGTCTGGAAGAAGACTTCTCCGCCTGGAACAGGACATTCTCCGCCGGTCTTCAGGACAGGTAAGGACCACTTGGGGGTTAGACTTAGGTTTTTTAAGGGGGGATAGGGTGGGTTCTAGAGTAGGGGTTTGTGGGTGGTGGGTTGTAATGGGGGGGTTGTTCTTTATTTCCACAGGTAAAAGAGCTGATTACTTTGGGGCAATGCCCCACAAAAGGCCCTTTTAAGGGCTGGTAATAGAGATGATTACTTTTTGTAATTTAGTTTAGGGTAGGGACATTTTTTTATTTTGGGGGGCTTTGTTATTTTATTAGGGGGCTTAGATTAGGTGTAATTAGCTTAAAATTCTTGTAATATTTTTTTATTTTTTGCAATTTAGTGTTTGTTTGTTTGTTTTTGTAATTTAATTTAGTGTATTTAATTATATTTTAGTTTAGATAATTGTAGTTTATTTAATTTATTTATTGATAGTGTAGGTGTATTTGTAACTTAGTTAGGATTTATTTTACAGGTAAATTGGTAATTATTTTAACTAGGTAGCTATTAAATATTATTTATATTCCATCAGGCAATCAGATTTTTCCTACCTTAATTCCGATTGGCTGATAGAATCCTATCAGCCAATTGGAATTGAAGGGACGCCATCTTGGATGACGTCCCTTAAAGGAGCCTTCATTCGTTGGTAGTCCGTCGGTAAAGAAGGATGTTCCGCGTCAGCGGGATGAAGATTGAAGATTGAAGACCCCGCTTAGAAGATGACATCGCCCGGATAGAAGGCTTCTTCAGCTCCACTTGAAAGATGACATCGCTCGGATGGAAGAATTCTTCAGCGCCGCTTGGAGGATCACTTCATCGGATGGAAGATTTCTTCAGCGCCCCTTGGATGATAACTTCTGCCGCTCCGGGTCTCCTCTTCAGTTCCATCGCTGCTCGGCTGAGTGAAGATGACTAAAGGTAGGATGATCTTCAGGGGATTAGTGTTAGGTTTTTTTAAGGGGGGTTTGGGTTAGATTAGGGGTATGTGGGTGGTGGGTTTTAATGTTGGGGGGGTTGTATTTTTATTTTACAGGCAAAAGAGCTGAATTCTTTGGGGCATGCCCCCACAAAAGGCCCTTTTAAGGGCTGGTAAGGTAAAAGAGCTTTGAACTTTTTTAATTTAGAATAGGGTAGGGCATTTTTTTATTTTGGGGGGTTTGTTATTTTATTAGGTGGCTTAGATTAGGTGTAAGCAGCTTAAAATTGGTATAATATTTTTAAAATGTTTGTAACCTATTTTTTGTAACTTAGCTTTTTTTGTGTACTTTAGTTAGTTTATGTAATTGTATTTAATTGTAGTTATTTGTAGTTAATTTATTTAATTTATTTAATGATAGTGTAGTGTTAGGTTTAATTGTAACTTAGGTTAGGATTTATTTTACAGGTACATTTCTCTTTATTTTAGCTAGGTAAGCTATTAAATAGTTAAAAACTATTTAATAGCTATTGTACCTAGTTAAAATAAATTGAAAGTTGCCTGTAAAATAAAAATAAATCCTAAGATAGCTACAATATAATTATTATTTATATTGTAGCAATATTAGGGTTTATTTTACAGGTAAGTATTTAGTTTTAAATAGGATTAATTTAGTTCATAATAGAAATATTATTTAGATTTATTTAATTAATATTTAAGTTAGGGGGGTGTAAGGGATAGTGTTAGACTTAGGTTTAGGGGTTAATAAATTTATTACAGTGGCAGCAGTGTAGTGGTGGGCAGGATAGGGGTTAATAAATGTATTATAGGTGGCGACGGTGTAGGGGGGCAGATTAGAGGCTAATAAATTTAATATAGGTTGCGGCGGGGTCAGAGAGCGGCGGTTTAGGGGTTAATATGTATAGAGTAGCTTGCGGTGGGCTCCGGGAGCGGCGGTTTAGGGGTTAATATGTATAGAGTAGCTTGCGGTGGGCTCCGGTAGCGGCGGTTTAGGGGGTAATAACTTTATTTAGTTGCGGCGGTGTAGGGGGGACAGATTAGTGGTGTTTAGACTTGGGGTACATGTTAGGGTGTTAGGTTCAGACATCTCCCATAGAAATCAATGGGATGTCTGGCAGCAGCGAACTTGTACTTTCGCTATGGTCAGACTCCCATTGATTCCTATGGGATCCGCCGCCTCCAGGGTGGCGGTTTGAAAACCAGGTACGCTGGGCCGGAAAAGTGCCGAGCGTACCTGCTAGTTTTTTGATAACTAGCAAAAGTAGTCAGATTGTGCCGCACTTGTGTGCGGAACATCTGGAGTGACGTAAGAATCGATCTGTGTCGGACTGAGTCAGGCGGATCAAAGTTTACGTCACAAAATTCTACTTTTGCCGGTCTCTAGCCTTTGATAACTAAGTTTAATCAGCCTCGCCACAAATACACTGCAGAATTCCAGCGTATTTGAGGTTGACGGCTTGATAACTAGGCCCCTGAGTCTTAGAACTCAATCTTGAAGCCCAGAGTAACAGTTAAGAATTGAATCCAATTATAAAACAAATAATTGATTATCTTAGAACAAAAGAAATATGGATTTTTAGAAATCACAAATTTCTTCTAGCTAAAACAGCTAAAGACATAGATTAAACCTCATTTGCAAAAATATTCAATAAAATGAAGACACAAATGAAATTATTAGCATGATAGTCCAGTTAAAGGACCAGTCAATACACTGGACTTGCATAATCAATAAATGCAAAACAACAAGACAAATGAAACAGCACCTAGTCTAGTAAATTTTGTCCCTTTAACAATGCTAAAATAAATCATAATCTGATACTTGATCTTAAAGTAAACAGAAAAAATGAAGCAATTGCAACATCATCCAAATAAATCACAGGTCCAAGAAAAGTACCTGAAACTAAATAATTTTCCATAAATAAGATACAACCATCTAAAGGAAAATAAATACTATTTTGCTATAGAAACAATAGCATAATTAGTAGGAGTAGAGATAGCCCCAATAAATTGGAGAATCTTCCAAATTGAATTTAACTGCCGGCAAATAATATAGTTTAAAACCTTTGAAGAAGGAATAAAAGAAAATTCTCAGCCTATTCCGTTCCCTAGTATGAGGAACTGGAAAAAAACCTCTGAAAACACAGAAGAATAAATAAGCAGAAATAAAATGTTAGCTAGTCTTGAAAAAAGAACTAGTTACCTTAATATCCAAAATAATCAAAACCTTTTCAACAAAGAACAAATGTACTTTAATAAAAAAATAAAAAAGTAGATTTGTTAGTGTCAAATATCTGATGAAGAAAATTCTGAATGAGAAAAAAACATCATCAGAGAAGGATAAATTAGTATGTTGTTGGTCATTTGAAACTTCAATAAAAAAGAAGTTTGAAAAAGACCTAAAAATTTTATTAGAAGGCACGAAGTCAGACAAAGCCTTTAAAATAGAATCAGAAAAATATTCTTATAAATCTTCTAAGTATTTCTTGTACATAAGATGTAAAAAGAATAGCAATATATAAAGCATAAATACTAATGGATTCTGCATACAAAAGTTTAACATGAAACTTAAAACAAACCATAGCTAAAGATAAACATTCATAACATTGAAAATAAATGAACTTAGCTTTGGTAGGACTGAACTCAGTCAACGGAATCCCTTAGTACGTTTTTGAAACAGGAACAGTGAAATCTTGCAATATGTAATAGAAAAAAACAAAATTTAAAGCAAAATTATCAAATTCCTTAAATGACAGTTTCAGGAATGGGAGAGAATGCAAAATAATAAGCTTCTAGAAACCAGAAGCAATAAAAAAGTGAGGTTTAAATAATGTGAAGAAAAAAGTGGAACAAAAAAGATGCCCACACTTTTTGGCGCCAAATACGACGCCCACATTATTGGCACCAAATATGATGCCACATCCTCTGACTCCGAAACCGACGCCCACATTTTTTGGCGCACAAAAATGTCTGAATACGCATGCGTCAAAAAATGACGTTAACAGAATACAACTTCCGGCGTCAACTACGGCGCCGGAAATGACAAATTTTTGTGGCAAAAAAAGTCTGCGCCAAAAATGACGCAATAAAAAGAAACATTTTCTGCCCCCGCGAGCCTAACAGCACGCAGGAAAAAATGGTCAATTGAAAATTTTCAAGGTAAAGAAAAAATAATTTGAAATGCATTATCCCAAATAATGAAACTGACAGTCTGAATTTTAAAGGAATACTGATTATCCTGAATCAAGGCAAATATAAGTTTATAGACATATATTTAGAACTTTACATATAAAGTGCCCAACCATAGCTTAGAGTGTCACAAAAAAATAAGATTTACTTACCCCAGGACACTCATCTACATATAGTAGATAGCCAAACCAGTACTGAAACGAGAATCAGTAGAGGTAATTGTATATAAGAGTATATCGTCAATCTGAAAAGGGAGGTAGGAGAAGAAATCTCTACGACCGATAACAGAGAACCTATGAAATAGATCCCCTAGAGGAAGACCATGGTATTAAAATAGGCAATACTCTCCTCACATCCCTCTGACATTCACTGCACTCTGAGAGGAAGACCGGGCTTCAGCCTGCTGCGAAGCGCATATCAACGTAGAATCTAGTACAAACTTACTTCACCACCTCCATAGGAGGCAAAGTTTGTAAAACTGAATTGTGGGTGTGGTGAGGGGTGTATTTATAGGCATTTTAAGGTTTGGGAAACTTTGCCCCTCCTGGTAGGACTGTATATCCCATACGTCACTAGCTCATGGACTCTTGCTAATTACATGAAAGAAATGTGTGTTGCAGCTAAACCTGCAAAACTCGTAATACCAGCGGTAGTGAAAAAGAGCCTTAACGCTGCTTTTTCACTCATACCGCAAAACTCATAATCTAGCCGATAAATATTTGCATGTTCAATGGTCTGTAGACCCATCAATCATAATGCCTATGAATGTGGATTTTTTTCACATTGGCCAAAATATCTTCCCTGATTATTTTTGCAATGAAATGAATACGTTGTCTACATTGCACATCACTTCCATACTTGTGGAGAATGGGAATTTCAAGCTTAGCTGCGAAGGATAGTAAATCAGGGAAATCTCTAAATGGCTTTTCAAATTTGGCTACATATTAAGCAATGTTAAAACTATGAGGCCTATTTATTAAGCCGTCAACTATGCTGCATTAAAAATACGCTCGCCTAACATCGCGGTCGAGGACTTGAATAGGCTCTCCATATTTATAAAAAAATCTGTCAAAAAGCCGGTTACCAAGTACGGGATGATGAGCAGTGGACTGTTGTTAACTAACAGTCATCTATCTCACTGCTATTCAGCTTTTTCCCAACTTTATTTACACCCTGTCACTAAACGCTGCTACTATACTAAAATGTTTAACCCCTATCCCGCTGCTCCCAGACCCCACTGCAACTATATAAATGTATTAACCCCTATCCCGCCGCTCCCTGACACCACCGTAACTAAATAAACCTAGCAACCCGCTAACTTTACATTAAATATTAACTCATCCCTATCTTATAATAAATTTAAACTTACCTTTAGAATTAAAATAAACTATATTAAACTACTAATGAACCTACCCTAAATATTATACTAAAAATACATTAAACTATATTAAACTATTAATTAACCTACCCTTACTATTATACTAAAATTACATTAAATCACATTAAACTATATTAAACTATATTAAACTATTCATTATGCCCTGCAAAAGGCTCTTTTAAGGGCTATTTGTAATTTAGTATAGGGTAGTGAACTTTTTTATTTTGGGGGGCTTTTTATTTTATTTGGGGGATTAGATTAGGTGTAATTAGTTTAAAAATTTGTAATTTCTTTTTTATTTTCTGTAATTTAGTGGGGGGTTTTCGTAATTTAGTTTATTTAATTTAATTGTAATTAATTGTAGCTAGTTTAGGTAATTAATTGAATTATAGTGTAGTGTTAGGTTTAATTGTAACTTAGGTTAGGGTTTATTTTACAGGTAAATTTGTATTTATTTTAGCTAGGTAGTTATTAAATAGTTAATAACTATTTAATAACTATTCTACCTAGTTAAAATAAATACAAAGTTGCCTGTAAAATAAAAATAAACCCTAAGATGGCTACAATGTAATTATTAGTTATTTTGTAGCTAGCTTAGGGTTTATTTTATAGCTAAGTATTTAGTTTTAAATAGGAATTATTTAGTTAATTGTAGTTATTTTATTTTGTTTTATTTAAATTATATTTAAGTTAGGGGGGTTAGTTTTTGGGTTAGACTTAGGTTTAGGGGTTAATAAATTTAGTATAGTGGCGGCGATTAGGGGTTAATAAATGTAGGTAGGTGTCTGCAATGTTAGGGACGGCAGATTAGGGGGTTAATAATATTTAACTAGTGTTTGCGAGGCGGGAGTGTGGCGGTTTAGGGGTTAATACATGTATTTAAGTGGCGGCGATGTCCAGTCGGCAGATTAGGGGTTAAAAATTTATTTAAGTGTTTGCGATGTGGGGGGGACTCGGTTTAGGGGTTAATAGGTAGTTTATGGGTGTTAGTTTACTTTTAGAACTTTAGTTAAGAGTTTTATTTTACGGTGTTAGCCCATAAAACTCTTAACTACTGACTTTTAAATACGGTGGGAGTCTTGACAGGAGAGGGTCTACCGCTCACTTTCTCCAAGACTCGTAATACCGGCGTTAGGAAAATCCCATAGAAAAGATAGGATACGCAATTGACGTAAGGGGATTTGCGGTATGCTCGAGTCGTGGAAAAAAAGTGAGCGGTACACCTGTACCTGCCAGACTCGTAATACCAGCGGGCGTTAAAAAGCAGCGTTGGGACCTCTCAACGCTGCTTTTTAAGGCTAACGCAAGACTCGTAATCTAGGCGTTAGTGTTTTTTATTTTGTGTAACTTAGTTGTTATTTTATTGTAACTTAGTAATTTTTAATAGTAGATTTAAATCATTTGAGTAGGGTTAGGTGTTTAAATATGTAATATAGTTAATTTAATTGTTAGTTTAATGTAATTTTAGTATAATAGGGAAGGTTAATGAATAGTTTAATATAGTTTAATGTAATTTAATGTAATTTTAGTATAATAGTTAGGGTAGATTAATGAATAGTTTAATATAGTTTAATGTAATTTTAGTATAATAGTTAGGGTAGGTTCATTAGTAGTTTAATATAGATTATTTTAATTCTAAAGGTAAGTTTAAATTTATTATAAGATAGGGATGAGTTAATATTTAATGTAAAGTTAGCGGGTTGTTAGGTTTAGGGGTTAATAGCTTGATTTAGTTTATGGCGATGTGGGGGGCTGGCGGTTTAGGGGTTAATAGGTTTAGTAAGTGGTAGTGATGTGGGAGGCCAGGGGTTTAGGGGTTAATACATTTATTTAGTTGCAGCGGGGTCGGGGAGCATCGGTACAGGGCTTAATACATTTATTTAGTTGCGGTGGTGTCAGGGAGCGGCGGGATAGGGGTTAATACATTTATATAGTTGCGGTGGGGTCCGGGAGTGGCGGGATAGGGGTTAATAACATTATGTTGGTGCGGCGATGTCGTGGGCGGCAGATTAGGGGTGTTTAGACTCTGGGCTTATGTTAGATGTAAACGTAATTTGTTTTCTACCATAAAAATCAATGGGATATCTGGCAGCATCGAACATAAGCTTTCGCTGCTTTCAGACTCCCATTGATTCCAATGGCATCCACGCCCTGTAATGACGTGAGCATCGATCTGTGTTGGATTGAGACCGGCGGATCTTATATTACGTCACAAATTTCAACTTTTGCCGGTCTGTAGGCTTTGATAAATGGGGTGAATCAGGCTCGCCACAATTACGCTGTGGAATTCCAGTGTATTTGCAGTTGATGGCTTGATAAATAGGCCTCTATGTGTCATGTGTTTGAACATAGTTGAATCCATTTTCTTCACACACAGTGCCATGGGACTTTGTTCAGGTGCAGTTTTAGCCTTACTTTTCGCAACATTATCTCTGTGCCTTTGACTTTTTTTCATGCCATACCAAAGTTTTCCTTTTTAAAAGGAGGCGTAAAACCATCTTTCCATTTTGGATCGCAACTTTGTGGGAATTGACTACAGTCTGTGGCCTCTATTTATCAAGCCGTCAACCGCAAATACGCTGGAATTCAGCAGCGTATTTGTGGCGAGGCTGATTTGCCTTAGTTATCAAGCCCTACAGACCGGCAAAAGTAGAATCTAAAGACGTAACATACGATCCGCCGGACTCAGTCAAACACAGATCGATGGTTACGTCATTCCAGATGTTCCGAACGCAGGTTCGGCACAATCTGACTACTTTTGGAAGTTATCAAAGAACAACCAGGTACACTCGCCACTATTCCGGCCCAGCGTACCTGGTGTTCAATCCACCACCCTGGAGGCGGAGGATCCCATAGGAATCAATGGGAGTCTGACAGCAGCGAGAGCACATGTTCGCTGCTGCCCGATATCCCATTGATTCCTATGGGAAGTGTCTGCACCTAACACCCTAACATGTACCCCAAGTCTAAATACCCCTAATCTGTCCCCCCTACACCGCCGCCACCTACTTTATATTTATTAACCCCTAAGCCGCTGCTCCCAGACCCGGCCGCAACTATAATAAATGTATTAACCCCTAAACCGCCACTCCCGGACCCTGCCGCCACCTACATTATACCTATTAACCCTAATCTGCCACCCCCTATTCCGCCGCCACCTACATAAAGTTATTAACCCCTATCCTGCTGATCCTGGACCCCGCCGCAAATAAATTAATTGTTTAACCCCTAATCCGCCGCTCCCGGAGCCCAC
This sequence comes from Bombina bombina, assembly GCF_027579735.1. Lineage (NCBI taxonomy): Eukaryota > Metazoa > Chordata > Amphibia > Anura > Bombinatoridae > Bombina > Bombina bombina. The sequence continues at coordinate 1,437,071,467 of NC_069500.1, forward strand.
CGCCACCTATATTATATTTATTAACCCCTAATCTGCCCCCCCTATACCGCCGCCACCTACATAATATCTATTAACCCCTAAACCTAAGTCTAACCCTAACCCTAACACCCCCCTAATTTAAATATTATTTAAATTAATCTAAATAAATATTCCTATAATTAAATAAATTAATCCTATTTAAAAATAAATACTTACCTATAAAATAAACCCTAAGATAGCTACAATATAACTAATAGTTCCATTGTAGCTAGCTTAGAATTTATTTTTATTTTACAGGCAACTTTGTATTTATTTTATCTAGGTACAATAGTTATTAAATAAATAATTAACTATTTAATAGCTACCTAGTTAAAATAAAGACACCTTTACATGTAAAATAAAACCTAAACTAAGTTACAATAACACCTAACACTACACTACAATTAAATTAATTCCCTAAAGTAACTACAATTAAATACAATTAAATAAAATTATCTAAAGTATGAAAAACAAACAAATACTAAATTACAGAAAATAATAAAATAATTACAAGTTTTTTAAACTAATTACACCTAATCTAATCCCCCTAATAAAATAAAAAAGCCCCCCCAAAATAATAAAATTCCCTAAACTAAATTACAAATAGCCCTTAAAAGGGCCTTTTGCAGGGCATTGCCCCAAAGTAATTAGCTCTTTCACCTGTAAAAAAAAGAAATATAACCCCCCCCCAACATTAAAACCCACCACCCACACACCCAAGCCTACTCTAAAACCCACCCAAACCCCCCTTAAAAAAACCTAACACTACCCCCTTGAAGATCACCCTACCTTTAGACATCTTCACCCAACCGGGCACAAGTCTTCATCTGATCTGGCCAGAAGTCTTCATCGAATCCGGGCAGAAGAGGTCCTACAAGCGGCAGAAGTCCTCATCCAAGCGGCATCTTCTATCTTCAATTAACCGGAGGGGAGCGGGTCCATCTTCATTCCAGCCAACGCTGAGCCATCCTCTTCAAACGACATCCTAACACTGAATGAAGGTTCCTTTAAATGACGTCATCCAAGATGGCGTCCCTCGAATTCCGATTGGCTGATAGGATTCTATCAGCCAATCGGAATTAAGGTAGGAAAAATCTGATTGGCTGATTCAATCAGCCAATCAGATTGAAGTTCAATCCAATTGGCTGATTTTTTTTTATTTTCTGTAATTTAGAGGGTTTTTTTTGTATTTTAGTTAATTTTATTTAATGTTAGGTAATTGTAGTTAATTAATTTAATTTATTTAATGATAGTGTAGTGTTAGGTGTAATTGTAACTTAGGTTAGGATTTATTTTGCAAGTAATTTTGTATTTATTTTAGCTAGTTAGCTATTTAATAGTTAATAACTATTTAATAGCTATTGTACCTAGTTAAAATAAATACAAAGTTGCCTGTAAAATAAAAATAAATCCTAAGATAGATACAAATGTAACTATTAGTTATATTGTAGCTATCTTAGGGTTTATTTTATAGGTAAGTATTTAGTTTTAATTAGGAATAATTTAGTTAATAATAGTAATTTTATTTAGATGTATTTAAATTATATTTAAGTTAGGGTGGTGTTAGGGTTAGGGTTAGACTTAGGTTTAGGGGTTAATTCATTTAATATAGTGGTGGCGGTGTAGGGGGGGTAGATTAGGGGTTAATCAATGTAATGTAGGTGGCGGTGGTGTAGGGGGAGGCAGGATAGGGGTTAATAAATGTAATGTAGGTGGCGGAGGGCTCCGGGTGCGGCGGTTTAGGGGTTAAACTATTTATTTATTTGTGGCGGGGTCCAGGATTGGCAGGATAGGGGTTAATAACTTTATGTAGGTGTTGGCGGTATAGGGGGTGGCAGATTAGGGGTTAATAGGTATAATGTAGGTGGCGGTGGGGTCCGGGAGCGGTGGTTTAGGGGTTCATATATTTATTATAGTGGCGGCGGGGTCCGGGAGTGGCGGTTTAGGGGTTAATAAGTTTATTATAGTTGGGGAGGGGTCCAGGAGCGGCGGTTTAGGGGTTAATAAGTTTATTTAGGTGCGGGGGTCTCCGGGAGTGACGGTTTAGGGGGTAAAACTGTATAGTATAGTGTGTGTGCTTAGTGACAGGCTAGCAAGAAAGCTGCGAATAAGCCGATGAGCAGCGAGATCGATGACTGTTAGTTAACAACAGTCCGCTGCTCATCGCACCGTACTTGGTGCGCAGCTTTTTGACAGCTTTTTCGATAAATTTGGCGAATGTATTCAGGTCCACGGCGGCGATGTTAGGCGAGCGTATTGGGGCCGGCGAATGCAGGAAAGTAGACAGGTTGTTAAATAGAGGCCAGAGTATCATATATGTGCCCTTTGAATAACCAAGCCAAGAAAATTGTCGTTGCCAATGTGGATTAAAATAACGTTTCTTTGAATTTGTACGCGCTTCACTATCACTATCTTTTAGCTGCTTGTTTAGGCAAGTTGGTGTGTGTGCTTGAAGAAGCAGCTGTCACGTTGGAAACAGCACTTGTGCTCTGCATTTCTTCATCTTCTTTGCATTTTCTTTGTTACTGCTTGTCCAGTCCACATTTGTTACAGAAAACACATTTTGATAGCTGATGAATAATTGACATTTCTTAATATATACAGAAACAGCTCATTGACTTGTTCTATGGCCAGTTACCACCTGGGAGTTGCTTCTTTCGGGCCAATTGTGCTTTTTCACAGAGGAGAACTTTCCTGAAGTAAATCAGCCTGATTCCACCTAACAAGGTCAGTCCAACCCCAAAATACCAGGCAATTCTCCTCTGTACAAGGGGAATGGCAACCCCAGATGATCGTTTTGACCTTCTGTGGGGCTCATAGACATCTCATGCCTGAAAAGGATTCAATGAAAAAAAGGGAGTACGACTCTCCTCTCTAACCGACCACTGCTCTTTGGCATAGAGGTTTGTGCCAATGGAAGTAATAGGTTGGGAGGGGAGCACGTCACTTAATAGGGGAATTATTATCGTCTGTGTTCTATCCCTCAGTACTACAGTTAAACAATAAGCACAGGAATGAGCTATGATTTGTTTTAAAAACTTTAACAAATAAATAAAATAAAAAGATACAAAAGATATTTTGTGAATTTCTGTTTGCAGCACAAGGCAAAGCAATGAATATTACTGTGCAGCAAATTTAAAGAACTCATTAAAGCTTTGTACAGCCAGAAAAAAAACATTAAAGGATTAAAATGCTGTATTACAAGAGTTTTAAAAATAATGTTGTTCTTTTGTGAAATAAATAAATATACAATATGCTGCAGATATCAAGTGAGCACAATGAAAGTTGAATGCCATTCCCTGGAACATTCTATACTGTGCTGGTTGATGTAGCTAGTACTCACTATATATAATGCAAATTCATGAATACACCTGGGACATGCAACCTCTTATTTAAAGAGCATTTGGGGTTTTTACAGTGGCTAGGTTCCTATATAGGGACAAAATGGGTAGGGGCCCTGCAGAGAGTTGCACTTTTGTAGTCAGCTCTTATGAAGGTGATCTGCAAACATACGCCTAGATTCAGAGTTTTGCGTTAGCCGACAAAACCAGCGTATAGGGCGTCTAACGCTGGTTTTTACCGCCCGCTGGTATTTAGAGTTTACTTACCGACACTCCAAAATCTCCGAACGCAGAAATCTCTACCGACAGCTCAGACCCAGGAGTTAACATCTACCGACAAAATAAACATCCACGAATCACAAAACAAATATTACACAAAGTACACTTACACTCATACAAACACTACACTATATTTATTTTTCATATGTTGTTTTTTCTCATCAAAATAGAAAGGATCAAAGTTGCGAGATCTCGGGTGTTAAAAAAAAAAACAACACAAATCCATTCTGCCATTGACTTACATTGACAGACGGGAAAAGACCCTCATATAGCTACATCTAACTAATGATATTATCACAAACATACACTCATCGATGCATACAAACAATATACACCACATTACATACATAAAGAAGTTATTTATTACGAAATGAACACGATTTAGCTACTTTTTCACACAAGACCATGACGTCACTCACTTTACACTCAAAACCAGTCTTGGATTTTATTTACACACAAATTTTGAGCCTCCATTGACTTCTATGGGGAAGACATGCTCGTGCACGCGACAGACATATTTCCCTAACGCACGCAAAAAGCGTAGACAAAAAAACTCTAAATACCAGTGCTAGAATTCGGAAAATAACTCATTTTTTTCTGCGTTAGACCCGCTATGACAAATAGATCAAGAAATGGCTATTTCCCTATGGTGGACTTATGGAGTTTACTTATGGGAAATTCACAACAACATTAAATTGTTTGATACTTGTACATTACATCAACTACAAATCAACATCACTAGTAAAAAACATTTACAACAATTACATCACATTTAAACGGACACAAAAATAATTGCAACATTTCAGGATTCACAAACACTACACAATGGGAAACAATTCTCATTTACCTTTATTATTGCATTTCATTTATTCAACTCATATGCTTGCAGCAACAGCATATCTACATAGGCTTAACACATGATCAGTCATGGATGCACATACATTATTTTTATCATTCACTCATAAATGTGCATACAAATGATGGGGGAAAAACACATTACATTCTCTCTAGGAATCACGAAACAGAAAATAGGGATTTTACTGTCCCTTTAACATCACGATTCGCTCACAATATACCATTAGGAATTACGTACAATAAGAACATCATTACAACAGATTACAGCTGTCACTTTATGGGAAGAAACAACAATGCGAGACCGCTTTAGAGAAGTCAGCATATGTGGGAGACAATCACAATATATACGTCTAGGTACATAACACGCATCACGCAACCACAAAGCACACATTTATATTTTAATCAGCACACAATAACAATGTAGTCAAATACAACAACACAATGAGGATTTCATAACTACACAGGCAGGTTAATAATATGATGACGTCATTAGAAGATTCAACCATACACATTACAGCTTTACGACTGTACCGCCCCTTTCAGAAATTTAGAACACAATACAACATATACGTAAACAACAGTTTGGAACATCATTATTATGGCAATTTTAAAGGGATGCATACTAAATATTGTCAGCTCGCAAATCACTTATATATACAATACTACAGATGACAGCCGGAAGTTCAGAATTATTAGTGCGATTTTAAAGGGACGCATACAATATTGACATCTCGGCAATCACTTATATACACAATACTACAGATGACAGCCGGAAGTTCTTCAGTATTAGTGCCATTTTAATGGGACGCATACAATATTGACAGCTCGGAAATCAATTATATATACAATACTACAGATGACAGCCGGAAGTTCAGAATTATTAGTGCGATTTTAATGGGACGCATACAATATTTACATCTCGTCAATCACTTATATATACAATACTACAGATGACAGCCGGAAGTTCTTCAGTATTAGTGCGATTTTAAAGGGACGCGTATAATATTGACATCTCTCTAATCACTTATATATACAATACTACAGATGACAGCCGGAAGTTCTGAATTATTAGTGCGATTTTAATGGGACGCATAAAATATTTACATCTCGTCAATCACTTATATATACAATACTACAGATGACAGCCGGAAGTTCTTCAGTATTAGTGCGATTTTAAAGGGACGCGTATAATATTGACATCTCTCTAATCACTTATATATACAATACTACAGATGACAGCCGGAAGTTCAGAATTATTAGTGCGATTTTAATGGGACGCATACAATATTGACATCTGGCTAATCACTTATATATACAAAACTACCGATGACAGTCGGAAGTTCTGAATTATTAGTGCGATTTTAATGGGACGCATACAATATTTACATCTCGTCAATCACTTATATATACAATACTACAGATGACAGCCGGAAGTTCTTCAGTATTAGTGCGATTTTAAAGGGACGCGTATAATATTGACATCTCTCTAATCACTTATATATACAATACTACAGATGACAGCCGGAAGTTCTTCAGTATTAGTGCAATTTGAAAGGGACGCATACAATATTGTCAATCACTTATATATACAATACTACAGATGTCAGCTGTTACTTTATCGTTTACAAACAATATTGCAGCAACATTGATCGATCACATTCTATGCATATTATACACAACTATGCACTTTCATTCATGTTAGCGTGGACGTGTGCTTTTTACTATAAGATCGCGTTTAATAAGTATTTATTACGCATATGATCAAACATTACAAACATGCACTGTATGTGTGATATTTTACACTTTCACATTGAGATTCATTGGTGGAAAACAACATTTCACCAAACACCTTAAAAAACGCCCACTTTGAAAGTATTCGCGCCGCTCACATACAAACAAGTGAATACAATCAGCAATCATTACAAACTCACTACCATTGGACTAATTGCACTATAAATCCCCCAAACAACATGGCCAAAGCATCCATGGTGATCGACATTGTATCAATTCGCTTCTGTGTTTTTGCATACCTTGTTACTCCTTGCGCTATGTTTGCTCTGCTGTTTGGCTTCGTGCTGCTAAGCTTGGCAAATATGGATGACGATGATCTGGTAGACGCTGCTGGTGGTGCTGTTGGCCAAGTAGCGGTTGATAGAATCAGGCAGCCTCGGCGGCTCTGAGTGAGACAAAGGGCAAATGTCTAGTTTTAGCTCAAAGCAGATATGTAGCATGTCTTACCTTAAATGGGCAGATTGAGAATGCAATTTAACCATTTTTCTTGTATTTTAGCAAAGCTCTGGTTTATGCGAAATACGCATATGTAGCATGTCTTAGCTGAATGCTCAGATAGCAAATGCAATTTAACCATGTCATTGTCTCTTTACGCAAATGTCTAGTTTTAGCTCAAAGCAGATATGTAGCATGTCTTACCTTAAATGGCCAGATTGAAAATGCAATTTAACCATTTAGTTTGTATTTTAGCAAAGGTCTGGTTTATGCGAAATACGCATATGTAGCATGTCTTAGCTGAAATGGGCAGATAGAGAATAAGATTGAACTAGATTATTATTTTTAAATTTAAACATTTGTTATTGGATTATTGTGTACACAAAAAAATGTGTTTAATATAATTACATTTTTGTGGATTAAATTTTAATTTTGGTCTGTTCATAATTTATAGGTGATTCTGGTTACATGAGCCGGCCTTGGCTCATTACGCCATTACGTAACCCTACTGATGAGGCTCAGGAGCGCTACAATAGGGCGCACAAGAGAACTAGGGCTGTGGTCGAGAGAATGTTTGGGCTCCTCAAAATGAGATTCCGTTGCCTTGACAGGTCGGGAGGAGCCCTCCAGTACAGCCCTCAGAAGGTGGCTAAGATTGTTATAGCCTGTAGCGTCCTGCATAATATTGCACAGCGGGCTGGGATGCTGCAGGCCGTCCAGTCGCCCCGATGCCTCCTCCAAGATGAGGAGGATGAGCCTGTTCTAGAGGGGCCATTCTGGGACGAGGGGCTCAATGTCAGAGCAGACATCATCAACCGCCACTTCAGACTGTAAACAATAGAAGTTAGATTGGAGTATTGTCAATAGATGTTAACTCTAGGGGAATGACAAGTAGAGAATTGTGCAAACATGTTAGGATTGTTCTTCAAATGATAACAATTTTTACATTTATTAATATAGGTGATGCTCTGGTCATTGGGTCCTGTAGCGAGTCTTTGCCACCTGGTTTTTAAAGACAACATCAGCTGGTAAGTATAAATGTATGGACTGTGGCTGGCAGGAATTTTACACAAAAATACATCATATGGCATACATTTTAAAAACTAGTATTTAGTTTACACATTACTTAAAATTTAAATACTCAGAAAGGGATCCTCTAGCATGACTATCCTCTAGCATGACTATGGTTCAAAGTCAGATTCAAAGTCACACATTAGCGGTTCGTTCTGCTCAATATGACTCATCTTCACACTTGATTGATAGAACATAACACAAGATGCTACACACGCTTAGTAAGCTAGTGACAGAAATTCTTTCTGAAATGGGGGTTGGGAGAGGGGTACAGAACTGATTCACACTCTTGTAGTAATATTTTTATCACACTTTTTCTGCCATTAGGGAGATGACTTCATCTAAAGACTGAAAGTGAAGAATTTGAAGACTGAAAGAGAAGAATTCGAAGACTGAAAGTGATGAATTCCCAGACTGAAAGTGAAGAATCCAAGATTGAAAGTGAAGAATACCAATGGGATCATGTCTGGCATTGTCTTTCAACTGTGCTGACCTTGAAAACCATACAAAGACATTTTCACATGGTAAGTGGCAACTATTTGATGGAATAAGGCTGTGGAGGCATCCTATTGGAGACACTTAGATTATTTTTTATTTTTAGATGGTATTTCAGTCCTCTATTTTGGAAATGATGAATAAGACACCTATTGAAGATAAACTGTTTTCTAGAGAATTGACTTTCAAAGACCATGCATAATCCAGGTTGGTTTGCCCAATGCATGCTAGTTAAGAATCACAGGAAGAAGAGTGTAAAATATTTTGAAAATATACATGTCCTATATTAGAATATTTGTAGCTTACATACATTACCCATACTTTGTTCATAATTGGATTCTTCTGTATCACAATCAGACAAAGGAATACATATTATAGTTGATATAGAGGTATTTGAATGGACATTAAATATTACATTTATGTTCAGCATACATATATGTATTTTTAATTTTTTAAATGTTATATGCATTATTTGGTATATTTTGAAATGCTGATATTTAAATGTAATATTGATTACACAATATAATGGTATTTGAAATGATGGATAGGTATAGATTTTATGTTTGGTTTTTAGAATCCAAAATATCTTGTTAAAATTTTGCACAAAGTTAGAGCATAGACACGAGATGATTTTAAATTTATTTTATTTAATTAATATTTTACAACGTGTGTATTAAATAACTAATCTTTTTTTTATTATTTTTTTTTCAGATTTTTATCTGTGATGAATTACACTTGTTCTATTTAATTTTTTGATATAAAAAATCAAAACAAAAATTATATTAAAAATTTTGAATAATAAACTTTTTATTAAAGACCATCTTTTGAACAGATTATAATAAATATCCATATAATCTGTCAATAAAAAAATATTTGACTCCCATGACTGGTAGTTGTCTATTAGACAAGCACATGCATAATATCAAATTAGGCATCATGTATTGCATTAATTTTTGAAAATCCACTTATTCAGAGAATGTTAAAGTCAAGTTGCTTTTATCAATTAATTTGGGAGTGAAATCCATCGATGCTTTTATTGTGTAATTTATAGATGTTAAATTTTTAAATATTTTAGGATATGTAGTCAGAATTCGACATAACAACTTTCTTATTTTCACTTTTAAGAATGGGAAAGTGGTTCACTTACATTAAAGTGACAGTGTGGTTGAATTTTAAATTTGTTTTATAAGATCTTGTATCTTCCTTAGGTATACAAAAACATTATTTTCATAAATCTAGCTTTAAAAATCATGAAAATGGTAAGTCAGTTAACTTCATATTTCGCACAAGCTAGTTATTGGATGCCATATTGATAGATTTTCTGTTCTAGTGGAGTCATTTAAAGGGTCATTTAACTCTAGCTAGTTTGTAATATAATTTCACATAATTTTTTAGCTTACCTCTTGGTTAGACATCACATATCTATATGTATTTTCATTCCCCTTTAGTTTCTTTCTACAATGTTAAATCAACATATTCCTAATGGTTTGGTCCTTAAAGGGACATTCCAAAAATATATTGTGTATTGAATTTTAAACAATACAAAATAATTTATTAAATATTTTGAATGTACTATTTAATTACATTCAGTCTTTAAATATACTTTGAAAAAGATATATCACTGCACATGTCTTAGACAATGACATAAGGCATCTATGTGCAACCAACAATCAGCATCAAAATAGCCTATGTAGCTATGTTTTTAATCCAAGAATATATATACTTAAAAGCTAATGAGAGAATAAAACTAAATATAAAGTTTTTTTAATATTCTATTAGCCATCAAAATACGTAAAGAACATATAGCTTAATGTCCCTCTAAGCTGAAGACTGCGAAATACAGCCATTAGAATATATATTTCATTCACAGTGGGGAAAACAATCCAGAAGGTAATCTAAATATACTTTAGTCACATGTTATACTAAGTTTGAGAAAGGAAGGTGCATAGGTTTATGATCTTTCAAGCATTATAGGGAAATGTCTCCTTAAAGGGACATGAACTCAAAATATCCTTAAAGGGAGACTGTTCAAAAATTAATTATTTTTGAATTCTGAAAGAGCATGCAATTTTAAGCAACTTTCCAATTTACTCATATTATAATTTTTCCTAGTTCTCTTGCTATCATTATTTGAAAAAGAAGGCATCTAATTGTTAAGCTTTTTGTTTCAGTACTCTGGACAGCACTTTTTTATTGGTGGATTAATTTATCCAACAATCAGCAAGGACAACCCAGGTTGTTCGCAAAAAATGGTCCGGAATCTAAAATTACATTCTTGCATTTCAAATAAAGATACAAAGTGAATGAATAAAATTTGAGAATAGGATTAAATTATAAAGTTGCTTAAAATGTCATGCTCAATCTGAATCACGAACGAAATTTTTTGGATACAGTGTCCCTTTAAGAGATTTAAAGAGTGTATTTACTTCTCTTATCTCATTATCTTGACATACTTTGCTTGAAAAGCATATCGAGATAGGCTCAGTAGATGAAGATTGGTGGATGCACAGAGATGCCTTATGTGATTGGCTCAACCATGTGCATTGAAATTTCTTTGTTAAGGATATCTAAATCCAAAGATAAATTGAGTTACATTTTTAAGTCTAAAATTTTTTATCTCTACAGATCATTTGATACAATTGTTTTTTTGTAATGTCTCTTTAAAAATAAAGACGCCATTAACAATAACATATATGATCAGTTCACACAAATACAAGCTTGAGGTTTATTTACTAATAACAAACAAACCTGTAGTTTAACATTTATAAACAGATTATCAAAGTTACGGACATTAGAACCAGAAATTGCGCATTCTGAAATGTTGCGTGGGAAACGTATCTTGAAACACGAGTTTCGCATCTTTAAACATTCTAGACGAATGTCACGCAATCACACACATTCAATGTGCATTATAAATACATTTAATAGAGCAATGTCAATACTTCACAATAAGTCACGAAATTGATTTAATGAACAATAAATACATACAATGTTAAATGTGTATTAATCCAACGTATTTGTATTAAAGAAACAGACCGATATTAAACCGATAAATGTCTACAACATTTAATAATGTGACAGTATTAGATTTTAACGAGAATTAAACATAGATATTTAACGGATCACGTATATTAAATCTGCGTCACACATATCCGCATGACAGGCCCATGAGTTACAAATAAGTCTACATGAAAAATGAAGTAGCAGCACCACCAGGAGGTATGTGTATGGAAGTTACTAAGATATGAAACATTAAGGAAAGGCCAATCAGAATTCATCACACAAACACAGAATGGTCTCACAGACATTCTAACAATATTTAAAACTTTTATCCAATCAGATGTACAGGTAACATGTCCCATGGTGCATCTCATGTTTACTTCACCATATAAAAGTCCATAACACGTTGCCATCTTTGTCAGTTCTCTAATGCCTGCAGGCGTACTGTATATATAATATATATATATATATATCATATCTGAAAACCCAGCAGGCATGAAACCTCCCAGGTTTACCAAGCAGGAGAGCGCTGCACTGGTCCACGCCGTCCAGGACTTTTATCCCCAGCTGTTTGGGAACAAGAGGAGGTCGACAGATGCGCATGTTAAGAAGGCCCTCTGGGCGTCTATCACCAATGTGGTTCAATTTGTGTTGGGCGTCCAGAGGAGCCAGGATCAGATCATGCGGAGATTTGGAGATATGAGGTTGCGATTGTCCAAAAAAGTCGACTTCATAAGGGAGTGGGTAAAAGCCCGTAAAAGAGGGGGCAAAAAAACATAATTTATGTAAGAACTTACCTGATAAATTAATTTCTTTCATATTAGCAAGAGTCCATGAGCTAGTGACGTATGGGATATACATTCCTACCAGGAGGGGCAAAGTTTCCGAAACCTCAAAATGCCTATAAATACACCCCTCATCACACCCACAAATCAGTTTAACGAATAGCCAAGAAGTGGGGTGATAAGAAAAAAGTGCGAAAGCATAAAAAATAAGGAATTGGAATAATTGTGCTTTATACAAAAAAATCATAACCGCCACAAAAAAAGGGTGGGCCTCATGGACTCTTGCTAATATGAAAGAAATGAATTTATCAGGTAAGTTCTTACATAAATTATGTTTTCTTTCATGTAATTAGCAAGAGTCCATGAGCTAGTGACGTATGGGATAATGAATACCCAAGATGTGGATCTTCCACGCAAGAGTCACTAGAGAGGGAGGGATAAAATAAAGACAGCCAATTCCGCTGAAAAATAATCCACACCCAAAACAAAGTTTAAATCTTATAATGAAAAAAAACTGAAAATATAAGCAGAAGAATCAAACTGAAACAGCTGCCTGAAGTACTTTTCTACCAAAGACTGCTTCTGAGGAAGAAAACACATCAAAATGGTAGAAATTAGTAAAAGTATGCAAAGAAGACCAAGTTGCTGCTTTGCAAATCTGATCAACCGAAGCTTCATTCCTAAATGCCCAGGAAGTAGAGACTGACCTAGTTGAATGAGCTGTAATCCTTTGAGGCGGCGTTCTACCTGACTCAACATAAACATGATGAATCAAAGACTTTAACCACGATGCCAAAGAAATGGCAGAAGCCTTCTGACCTTTCCTTGAACCAGAAAAGATAACAAATAGACTAGAAGTCTTCCGGAAATCTTAGTAGCTTCAACATAATATTTCAAAGCTCTAACTACATCCAAAGAATGCAACGATCTTTCCTTAGAGATCTTAGGATTAGGACACAATGAAGGAACTAGAATTCCTCTACTAATGTTGTTAGAATTCACAACCTTAGGTAAAAATATAAATGAAGTTCGCAAAACCGCCTTATCCTGATGAAAAATCAGAAAAGGAGACTCACAAGAAAGAGCAGATAATTCAGAAACTCTTCTAGCAGAAGAGATGGCAAAAAGAAACAAAACTTTCCAAGAAAGTAATTTAATATCCAGCGAATGCATAGGTTCAAAGGGAGGAGCTTGAAGAGCCCCTAGAACCAAATTCAAACTCCAAGGAGGAGAAATTGACTCTATAACAGGTTTTATACGAACCAAAGCGTGTACAAAACAATAAATATCAGGAAGACTAGCAATCTTTCTGTGAAAAAGAACAGAAAGAGCAGAGATTTGTCCTTTGAAGGAACTTGCAGACAAACCTTTATCCAAACCATCCTGAAGACACTGTAAAATTCTAGGAATTCTAAAAGAATGCCAAGAAAAATGATGAGAAAAACACCTGGAAATGGAAGTCTTCCAGACTCGATAATATATCATCCTAGATACAGATTTACGAGCCTGTAACATAGTATTAATTACGGAGTCAGAGAAACCTCTATGACTGAGAATCAAGTGTTCAATCTCCATACCTTCAAATTTAAGGATTTGAGATCCTGATGGAAAAAAGGACCTTACGATAGAAGGTCTGGTCTTAACGGAAGAGTCCACGGTTGGCAAGTAGCCATCCGGACAAGATCCGCATACCAAAACCTGTGAGGCCATGCTGAAGCCACCAGCAGAATAAACGAACGCTCCTTTAGAATCTTGGAAATCACTCTTGGAAGAAGAACTAGAGGCGAAAAGATATAAGCAGGATGATACTTCCAAGGAAGTGACAATGCATCCACTGCTTCCGCCTGAGGATCCCTGGATCTGGACAGATACCCGGGAAGCTTCTTGTTTAGATGAGAAGCCATGATATCTATTACTGGAAGTCCCCATATTTGAACAATCTGAAGAAATACCTCTGGGTGAAGAGACCATTCGTCCGGATGTAGCGATTGGCGACTGAGATAATCCGCTTCCTGGGATATGAACTGCAGAAATTAGACAGGAGCTGGATTCCGCCCATACAAGTATTCGAGAGACTTCTTTCATAGCCAGGGGACTGTGAGTCCCTCCTTGATGATTGACATATGCCACAGTTGTGACATTGTCCATCTGGAAACAAATGAATGACTCTCTCTTTAGAAGAGGCCACGACTGAAGAGCTTTGAAAATTGCACGGAGTTCCAAAATGTTGATTGGTAATCTCGCCTCCTGAGATTCCCAAACCCCTTGTGCTGTCAGAAACCCCCAAACAGCTCCCCAACCTGTCAGACTTGCATCTGATGAGATCACAGTCTAGGTTGGAAGAACAAAAGAAGCCCCCTGAACTAAACGATGGTGGTCTGTCCACCACGTCAGAGAGTGTCGAACAATCGGTTTTAAAGATATTAATTGAGATATCTTTGTATAATCCCTGCACCACTGGTTCAGCATACAGAGCTGAAGAGGTCGCATGTGAAAACGAGCAAAGGGGATCGCGTCCAATGCAGCAGTCATAAGACCTAGAATTTCCATGCATAAGGCTACCGAAGGGAAAGATTGAGACTGAAGGTTTCGACAAGCTGAAACCAATTTCAGACGTCTCTTGTCCGTCAGAGACAGAGTCATGGACACTGAATCCATCTAGAAACCTAAAAAGGTTACCCTTGTCTGAGGAATCAACAAACTTTTTGGTAAATTGATCCTCCAACCATGTTCTTGAAGAAACAACACTCATAAAAGACTGGAAAGGTTCTTTCTATTGAAAATGAGCAAAGGGAATTGAATCCAATGCTGTGGCCATAAGACCTAAAACTTCTATGCATATATAGCAACTGAAGGAGACTAAAGGTACCGACAGACGGAACCTAATAAAATTATCCCTTGTCTGATAGAGACAAAGACAGTGACACAAACTATCTGGAAACCTAAAAAAGGTGACCCTTGTGTGAGGAATCAAGAGCTTTTGAAAAAAAGATCCTCTAACTATGTCCTGAAGAACAATTGAATCATATGAGATTCCGCATCCTCAGAAAATAATCTGAATGAAAACAGAAAAATGGAAATATGCATTTATTGTATCTAATGAAAACAAATAATGCTATCAATGACCATAAAAAGGCAAAATAGATTGAATAAAACTGCAAAACCCGGTTCCTAAAAAAAGGAACTGGAAGAAATACCCCAGAAGATTCCAGGTCTGAGCAGCGCTTGAACCCCATGGGTGCCCAGCCATGCTTCAACAGTACCCAAAATATATAGGACAGAAACACACTTAAAGGGACATAATACTCATATGCTAAATCACTTGAAACTGATGCAGTATAACTGTAAAAAGCTTACAGGAAAATATCACCTGAGCATCTCTATGTAAAAAAGGAAGATATTTTACCTCACAATTTCCTCAGCTCAGCAGAGTAAGTTCTGTGTAAAAAGTTATACTCAGCTGCTCCCAGCTGCAGGTAAAAAAAATTTAAAAAATGAAGAAATGAACAGCAGCCAATCAGCATCAGCAGTGCTGAGGTCATGAACTCTTACTGTGATCTCATGAGATTTGACTTAACTCTCATGAGATTTCATAGTAAGCTTCCTTTACCTGATTGGTGAAATAATATGAGAGTGCACGAAGCTCATCCTTTCAGTTGTCCCGGGACAGACATACTAAAATGCTGCTTAGAAATCCTTTACAATGGGAGGTGGCTACTGAGGAACTTTTGAGGTAAAATATCTTTCTTTTTTACATAGAGATGTTCAGGTGATATTTTCTAATCAGCTTTTTACAGCTATGCTGCATCACTTTCAAGTGTTTAAACATTTGGGTATTATGGCCCTTTAAAGAAAGTGTTAGCCTTACTGGAATAAAATCAAAGAAATTTGGACAAAATAAATTTCAAAGAAGTCTTAACCTGCCTCTTACCAGCCAAGCTGGAATACGGTACGTACATCGCAATATTAGGGAGCTGATTTCGAACTCCAATGATAAACATGTTACTTGGGAAAGAACTCAGGAATTCGTTCCTTAATAAGAACAACCAAACTAGTATAAGCTTAAAGTTTTAGTCTTAGAACTCAATCTTGAAGCCCAGCGTAACAGTTAAGAATTGAATCCAATTATAAAACAAATAATTGATTATCTTAGAACAAAAGAAATATGGATTTTTTTTTTTTATTTTTTTTTTTTAAATCACAAAATTCTTCTAGCTAAAATAGCTAAAGACATAGATTAACCCTCATTTGCGAAAATATTCAATAAAATGAAGACACAAATGAAATTATTAGCATGATAGTCCAGTTAAAAGGACCAGTCAATACAGTATAATCAATAAATGCAAAACAACAAGACAAATGCAACAGCACCTAGTCTAGTAAATGTTGTCCCTTTAACAATGCTAAAATAAATCATAATTTGATACTTGAAGCAATTGCAATATCCAAATAAATCACAGGATCAAGAAAAGTACCTGAAACTAAATAATTTTCCATAAATAAGATACAACTATCTAAAGGAAAATAAATAGTATTTTGCTATAGAAACAATAGCATAATTAGTAGAAGTAGAGATTGCCCCAATAAATTGGAGAACCCTCTAAATTGAATTTAACTGCTGGCAAAGAATATAGTTTAAAACCTTTGAAGAAGGAATAAAAGAAAATTCTCAGCCTATTCCATTCCCTAGTATGGGGATTTGGAAAGAAAACCTCTGAAAACACAGAAGAATAAATAGGCAGAAATAGTGTCAGCTAGTCTTAAAGAACTAGTTACCTTAATATCCAAAATAATCAACACCTTTTCAACAAAGAACAAATGTACTTTAATAATAGAAAAATAATTAAAAAAAAGTAGATTTGTTAGTGTCAATATCTGATGAAGAAAATTTCTGAAAGAGAAAAAAACATCATCAGAGAAGGATAAATCAGTATGTTGTTGGTCATTTGAAACTTCAATAATTAAAAAAGAAGTGAAAAAGACCTAAAAAATTTTATTAGAAGGCACGAAGTCAGACAAAGCCTTTAAAATAGAATCAGAAAAAAATTTCTTATAAATCTTCTAAATATTTCTTGTACATAAGATGTAAGAATGGAAATATATAAAGCATAAATACTAATGGATTCTGCATGTAAAAGTATATCATAATAACTTATTACAAACCATAGCTAAAGATAAACATTTATAACATTTAAAATAAATGAACTTAGCTTTGGTAGAACTGAAACTCAGTTAAGTGTTTTTCCAGAAGTGGCTTCTGATTCAGGGTCAATCTGAGACATCTTGTAATATGTAATAGAAAAAACAACATATAAAGCAAAATTGATAAATTCCTTAAATAACAGTTTCAGGAATGGGAAAAAAATGCCAATGAACAAGCTTCTAGCAACCAGAAGCAATAAATAATGAGACTTAAATATTGTGGAGACAACAATGACGCTCAAATTTTTTAGTGCCAAAAAAGCCGCCCACATTATTTGGCGCCTAAATGCTTTTGGCGCCAAAAATGGCGCCACATCCGGTAACGCCGACATTTTTTGGCGCAAAAACATCAAAAAAATGACGCAACTTCCAGCGACACGTATGACGCCGGAAATGACAAGAACATTTTTGCGCCAAGAAAGTCCGCGCCAAGAATGACGCAATAAAATGAAGCATTTTCAGCCCCCGCGAGCCTAACAGCCCACAGGAAAAAAGTCAAATTTTAAGGTAAGAAAAAATTGATTAATTCATATGCATTATCCCAAATATGAAACTGACTGTCTGAAATAAGGAACGTTGAACATCCTGAATCAAGGCAAATAAATGTTTAAACACATATATTTAGAACTTTATATAAAAGTGCCCAACCATAGCTTAGAGTGTCACAGAAAATAAGACTTACTTACCCCAGGACACTCATCTACATGTAGTAGAAAGCCAAACCAGTACTGAAACAAGAATCAATAGAGTATATCATCGATCTGAAAAGGGAGGTAAGAGATGAATCTCTACGACCGATAACAGAGAACCTATGAAATAGACCCCGTAGAAGGAGATCATTGTATTCAAATAGGCAATACTCTCTTCACATCCCTCTGACATTCACTGCACACTGAGAGGAAAACCGGGCTCCAGCCTGCTGTGAAGCGCATATCAACGTAGAATCTAGCACTGTTACGGTACCAACAGTGTACCAAGGGTTAATACCAGATGAACAATGTCCTGCATAGACAATCAGCAATTCACAACCCAGCCAGTTTCAGGTTTAAAACAGAATGACATTTATTAAAAGTCTATGCCTAGTATTTATGCAGGTCTGACCCCCCCAGATGGGGGTTGAAAGGCTGTTGTACATTACATGGAGGGAACAAGCCCTTTGACATGATACAATAGAATTATATTACTTAAACACTTCAACCACAAGACACTCTTGGCCCTTCTTATCACTTAGGCGTTTTCTCTCTGGAGGTGATCAAACAATAGAATGCTTAGCACTAATTAGATTATAGCTGGAGCCAGCAACTCTGTCTTTAGAAATTAGTTTCTTAGCTAAACACAATTAACTCCTTCAGTCCTGACAGAAGGATCTGTCACATATCTCCCCCCTTGTGGAACACTCCGGCAGACCCGGCTTGACCCTTTGGCGGGTCAACCTGGGGATGACCGGACTAGGAGGTGGTAGGCATGTCAGTTTGCCAGGACAATCCATCTGTATTCCCGTTATGAGAGAGAATTCCTGTCCATACAAAGAAGGGTTCAACTTCCTCAGTGCCCAGACTAGGGCTAAACAGTCCTTAAAAATCCCATCAGCTTCTTTACGAGTTTTCTGTACCTGCTCTTTATAGGTATCCACAATCCCTTCATACTGACATAGGGTGCCCTTGAGTTGCTGCACCTCACTATGAGCCAGCGTCAGCTTCTCCTCAAGTGTCGCTAAGTTTGTCTTTAATGTTTCATGTCCCACTCTCAAGCTGGTGTTTTCTGCAGTCTGTCGGTGCAGCTTGTCTAGCAGAGATTCACGTTCTAAACGTGCTTTTTCCTCTGCGCTCCTCTTCTCCTTCATCAGCGCATTGTAACGGGACTTCCACGTATCAATAGCGGATAGAGATTTACTGAGCTCAGCGTCCTGGGGCTTAGCAGCAGGGGGGTCAGTCTCTGCTGCACGGATCTGAGCACGGGTAGTCACAGGGTTAACATCAGCGGGACCCATGGGAGCATAGGCAGAAACAAGGGGAGCCAAGTCATTTCCAAGAAGAACATCAGCAGGTAAGTCCTTCTTGACCCCCACATTCACAGGTCTAGCGCCCACTCCCCAATCCAAATGTACCCTGGCAACAGGTAGGCTGAACACATCGCCCCCTGCTACCCTCACAGCCACAGTGTCTCCAGTGTACTGTTTCTCAGACACCAAGTTCTTTTGAAGCAAGGTCATGGTAGCACCAGTATCCCGTAGACCACTGACCTTCTTCCCATTCACTTTAACCAGTTGCCGGTTATTCCGGTGGGCAGCTTGCACAAGGTCTGCCTCATGTAGGATGCTCCAGCATTCTTGCGCCTCTACGTAGCGGGCCGCAGGCTGAGAGTTACGTGGGATTCCGCCGGCGGGTCTTCTCCAGGACTGTGCTTGGTTCGCTGCATTTAGGGGACACTCTGGTCTTTTGTGCCCTAGTTGCTTACATCCAAAGCACCAAATAGGCTGTGAGTAGCCCCGTGAATTGAACCGGGCTCTCTGAGGGTAGTTCGTGGCCGGAGGCCGTGTGGTATAGCGGTGCGCCGGGGGTTGGTAACTGGCAGCTGCTGGGGTGACTGGGGGTCTGTACTCCACTCTAGCAGGGGGCTTAGTGGTAGCAGTGTCCAGTTTGCGGGCATCCATATACTCATCTGCCAGGCGAGCAGCTTCATGCAGGGTGGAGGGTTTACGGTCCCGAACCCACTCTCTAACTCCTGCTGATAACTTGTCAAAGCAATGTTCCAACAGGAATAGCTGCAGCACCTCTTCCCCAGATACGGCTTGGCACCCCGCTATCCAGTGAGCTGCTGTGCGGTGCACCTTACATGCCCACTCAACGTAGGAATCACCAGCTAATTTAACAGTGTCTCTGAACCGCCTCCGGTATGCCTCCGGTGTAACCGCATACCTGGAGAGCAGAGCCTCTTTCACAGTATTATAATCCCCAACCTCCTCATCTGGAATGGCCCGAAAAGCCTCACTGGCCCGGCCGGATAATTTTCCGGATAATATCGTGACCCAATCCTCTGCGGGTACCTTGTGTAGTGCACATTGCCTCTCAAAATCCGCAAGGAACCCATCAATCTCTCCTTCTGTTTCCAGGAAGTTTTTAAAAGCTGCAAAATTTACTTTTCTCTTTTCCACTTGGGCTGCTGCAGCGCTGCTTTGGCGAAGTAGGTTGGCCTCCACAGCTGCTATGACCCGGTCGATAATTTCCGCAGATGGGTTGGGGCCATAATATGCCAGTCTTATTTTAACCGCCCGATCAAAGCTTGCTTCTTCAGGGGTTCTGTCTGATATGCTGGGCCCATTGGTTCCTTCTGTCCCTGGTACTCTTTCCATCTTAGTCAGTATTGTAATAATCCCCCTCTTCCTGAGGTTACTGGCTTGTGTAGTTGCTCTTCTGGGCGATAAGGTTCATTCCGTCGCTTGCCACCAATTGTTACGGTACCAACAGTGTACCAAGGGTTAATACCAGATGAACAATGTCCTGCATAGACAATCAGCAATTCACAACCCAGACAGTTTCAGGTTTAAAACAGAATGACATTTATTAAAAGTCTATGCCTAGTATTTATGCAGGTCTGACCCCCCCAGATGGGGGTTGAAAGGCTGTTGTACATTACATGGAGGGAACAAGCCCTTTGACATGATACAATAGAATTATATTACTTAAACACTTCAACCACAAGACACTCTTGGCCCTTCTTATCACTTAGGCGTTTTCTCTCTGGAGGTGATCAAACAATAGAATGCTTAGCACTAATTAGATTATAGCTGGAGCCAGCAACTCTGTCTTTAGAAATTAGTTTCTTAGCTAAACACAATTAACTCCTTCAGTCCTGACAGAAGGATCTGTCACAAGCACAAACTTACTTCACCACCTCCATGGGAGGCAAAGTTTGTAAAACTGATTTGTGGGTGTGGTGAGGGGTGTATTTATAGGCATTTTGAGGTTTGGGAAACTTTGCCCCTCCTGGTAGGAATGTATATCCCATACGTCACTAGCTCATGGACTCTTGCTAATTACATGGAAAAAAAATATGCCCCCGCGGAAACTCTACCTATTCCCTTATGAGGTGACTTTATGCGAGCTCCTCAGTCTCTGGGTCCCCAAAAGATTTAGATCCTCTGCCTCCTCTTCTTCCCTCCCAGCTGCTGGGTCTGAAAGTCCTGACCCGGGGGCCAGTGCAGCTGCTTCTCTGTCCGGTGGCCTGGGAGGAGCAGAAGGAGAATCTGAACCAGGTAACTATCCAACTTCATATAATATATTAATATTTGATTAGACTTTTAAGAAATGTGTATATAGTCAGATATTAAACCTATATAGATCTCACAACCTACGCTACATATGATGTTTAGATATCTGAATTTATATTAGTCACACATGAAATAGGAATGATGTTTCTTGCGCTCTACAGAATATGCGTCACAGAGCGAAAATGGAATTGGGCATCCGTGAAATCACTATCATCCGCCATTTCATACATTAACTGTCGAATCCTAAGACAGTTAGAAATATTCTTTGTTCTTGTTCAATATTAACAAATATACTATTTTCATCTCGTAATACACCCAATTGCAAATATATTTGAAGTCTTTATGAAATGATACTCATCACACTACTTTATCAAAATTTATTTCACGGATGCATAATTCCACTTGGAATCATTGCGCAATGATCCCGAAAAATAGAATTGCGCACACACGGGAACATAAGTTTGCTGTAAGTGGCATCGCTTTACACATGTTGGTCAAATCACGGATGCCTAATTCCGCTTGGAAACATTGCGCAATGATCCCGAAAAATAGAATTGCGCACACACGTGAACATGGGTTTGCTGTAAGTGGCATCGCTTTACACATGTTGGTCAAATCACGGATGCCTAATTCCGCTTGGAATCATTGCGCAATGATCCCGAAAAATAGAATTGCGCACACACGTGAACATGGGTTTGCTGTAAGTGGCATCGCTTTACACATGTTGGTCAAATCACGGATGCCTAATTCCGCTTGGAATCATTGCGCAATGATCCCGAAAAATAGAATTGCACACACACGTGAACATGGGTTTGCTGTAAGTGGCATTGCTTTACACATGTTGGTCAAATGTAAATGTTAATTATTATATATGTGAAGAATACAGTATTCTTATTTTCAATCTTATACATAATAAAAAATATACTAGCAAAGTCTAAATAAACAAGGAACTATGTCCATCAATTGATGAGAATGAAATAACACAACAAATGAATTAAAGCTACAGTCAACAACATAACAGATTGAAAATAAGAGTACAGGATATATTTATGATGACTTTAATTGAGGAAACAATTAACTCATGGGACTAAAAATAGATTATTAGTTTGTCAGTGATTTGGTACTAAATAAAAGTTTTTAAACATGGCCTGATTTGTATTAATGATATCCAATCCTCATTTAATATTTTACAGATCTGGATGTTGGTGCTGAAACCTCAAGCCAGGGCTTGTCACAGTATGGTATGTCTCATTTTAATTGACATTTGTTTTAGAAACATGGACAGAACATTACATAACACATCCACATTGACCGATATTTATATGGATCATCAAATTCTATATTTACAATATTTAAAAATAAGAATTTAAACAAAAAAATTGGATTACATTGTAATACAAATCTGAAATGTGGACTATTTTAAGATATCCCATCTATTCTTGATATCTTCATTTTACTGTAAGATTCTTTGAATGGCCAATTTATATTCTTCCCCTGTGTATTGCTTGATATTATTGGGATACATTTTGACCACATTCACACATTTTTGCATATGTTTCGAATTTTAAAATATACATTGCATAATTTAAATTTTTCAAGTCATTTAAGGGACATGACAAATAAATTTTACAGTGAATGATTTAGACACGTGATTTCCTGGGTTTTATCAACATTTGATTATCTAAATTGGTTCAGTCTATTTTTTTCGTTATTCTAAAAACATATCTAGGTCGGTTTAGGTGAAGCAATGCTTTACTGAGATTAACCGGCTGTTTTTTTCTGCTGAAATTTGCCTATTTTCATATGTTCAAATCATGTGTTCAGATAACAGTACTACATAGTTGCAAAAAGTATACAATTACACATTTGGAGATTCATGTCCCTTTAAGAGAGGATAATTAAAGATTCTTGAGGATATCCTTAACTAACATATTAGATTGTAATTGCATGCTCCATCCCATTCATTACATTAACATATGGACTAGAGAATTAATTAACAGCAACATTGTCAAATAAATATATTTTTCTATTAAAGGGACACTGAGAAAAAATTATTACTGTTGTCATTCAGATAGAGCATGTAATATTAATCAAATTTATAATTTACTACTATAATCATATTTACAATATTCTCTTGATAAATGTATTTTAAAATCAAGAATGTAAGTTTATCTGCAGCTCCATTTTTGTTGACCAACCTGGGTTGTTCTTGATGATTGGTGGATACCTTCAACAAACAATATTTATTGATAAAGAAATTGCTTATCTGCCTTTAAGATTAAAATGTTGCAAAATAAATATTATAATAGGAATCATTGTAAAATTATTTTTAACAGTTTGAAAAGTGAAATCACTGATTGAAAGAATTGATGTCAGTGTCCCTTTAAGAAACAATAGATTAATTCATCCTTACATTCTTTGGATTAAACAATATTGATATATAATTCCCATATTCACTGTTGGAGTTACTTTATAGATATAAGCATACTCTAACAGCACCATGATTACATATTTGTACAAATCAATTCGGTTTGGTATTGTGATCAATATGTGTTGTGTCCTAAACAAGATTACTGTACATTGCACAAATGGCTCGATGTGCCACATGTCTTTGTTTATATTTGTCGACAGTTGTTATTCCAAATGTTGTTTGTGTGTATTCTTTGAAGAACATTGATCAATGGGTATATTTAGATATGCAATAGCATCATATGAGATGAATTTGATGTCTAATATATTCAGAAATTAAACATATGTTAAATACATCATTTTATTCATAAAACCCTTGATTCAATCAAGCAATTTTTCTTCTAATGACTGCTCTATTCTTCACATTTCTAAGTTGATTATTTTTATAAATCGAATAAGATGTGATTTAGTGATGTCCAAACTGTGTTCACTAATATATATCTATATCATTCATAGAGAGAGTTGTTTTGGGGAGCCCAGAGGGATCCAGCACTGACACTGAGCTGCCTTTGCAGTCTTCTGGTAAGTCCATTGACTCATTTATATGTCATTGAAGGTGTATTGGTAATCAATATTATGAGCATGATTCTGATGAGGCATTACATTTGAATCAGACATATAATTTATTCCTCTGATTATATATCAATTTTATTTTAATATTGAAAGAATAAGATCTCAAAGTTTCTTAGTCTACACCTTTGTTATTCAGAAGATGGATAGCATATGTTTGTTTATATTTTCAATTTTGACAACAATCATCAAGTGATACACACATGAGAAATCTTAAATTTTCAATGTACTCTGCTTTTATGATTTCTCAAATAATACAGACAATAAATTGAAATTCGGAATCATTGAGAATAACAAATCTAATGTCATTTGTATGCTCCATCAAAAATCATAACTTTGGGTTTGTATATCTTTAATGCAACATTGATGTGTGTCTTTGAGCAACAGTAACATATGTTATAATATCTGATCTTAACGTGTACACAACATGTTATGTTTTACAGAGATTGATTTAACATGTGGGATGGAGGAGGAAGAGGCTCCCTTGGAGTCTGATGGTATGTGAAATATATCTAACATGTATCCAACATGTTTTTTTCTTGTAAAACATTTTATTGAAGAAATTTAAAGTCTACAGCTTTTGCACTTTAAAAGGAATATTCTTTTTATTTTAGAATACACTACTGCCCCCTTTCTATATCAGACAGCATGAACATATGCTTTGATTATTCTTTCATTTTTGTCTGATTTGTAATTCATGCCATCATGATGTCACATGCATATTCCAGCCCAAACCACAATAATCATTTTCTAATTGTATAGACAGTCATTGCTATTCATCTGAGTGCCTATATGCATACCATATCCTTATGTCATCATTGTTTAGAAATTCAAACACACTTCTAAGTATATTGAAAACATAATCAAGTTGAAATGCCTTTATTTGATTTCATGATGTATGAGATGTTAATATATTTTAATTATATATTTCAGATGGATCCTCCACTTCTGGGGGTCGATCCGATATAGATCGTAGTTTGCGGCACTCTGATTGGCTGATTCAATCAGCCAATCAGATTTTTCTACCTTAATTCCGATTGGCTGATAGAATCCTATCAGCCAATCGGAATTCGACGGACGCCATCTTGGACGTCATTTAAAGGAACCTCATTCGTCGGGAAGTCGTCGTGCCGGAAGGATGTTCCGCGGCGGAGGAGCGAAGGAAGAAGATTGAAGCTGCCGATTTGCTTGAAGACATCGCCGATGGAAGAAGACTCTCTGCCGCTTGCTGGAACACATCGCCCGGATGGAAGAAGACTTCACTGCCGCTTGCTGGAACACATCGCCCGGATCGGATGAGGAGTTCTGCCCAGTGTGGTGAAGACAAGGTAGGGAGATCTTCAGGGGGTAGTTTTAGGTTTATTTAAGGGGGGTTTGGGTTAGATTAGGGGTATGTGGGTGGTGGGTTGTAATGTTGGGGGGTGGTATTGTGTGTTTTTTTGCAGGCAAAAGAGCAGTTTTCTTTGGGGCATGCCCCCACAAAAGGCCCTTTTTAGGGCTGGTAAGGTAAAAGAGCTTTGAACTTTTTTTAATTTAGAATAGGGTAGGGAATTTTTTTATTTTGGGGGCTTTATTATTTTATTAGGGGGCTTAGAATAGGTGTAATTAGCTTAAAAATCTTGTAATCTTTTTTTAATTTTTTGTTATTTAGTGTTTGGTTTTTTTGTAATTTAGTTTAGTTTATTTAATTGTATTTTTAGATAGATATTTGTAGTTTCTTTAATTTATTGATAGTGTAGGTGTATTTGTAACTTAGGTTAGGATTTATTTTACAGGTAATTGGGTAATTATTTTAACTAGGTAGCTATTAAATAGTTAATAACTATTTAATAGCTATTATACCTAGTTAAAATAATTAACAATTTACCTGTAAAATAAATATAAACCCTAACATAGCTATAATGTAATTATTAATTATATTGTAGCTATCTTAGGGTTTATTTTATAGGTAAGTATTTAGATTTAAATAGGAATATTTTAGTTCATAATATGAATTAGATTTATTTAATAAGAATTTAGTTAGGGGTGTTAGGGTTAGATAGAGTTAATATAGTTAATATAAATACTATAGTAACTATATTAACTATATTAACCCTTATATAATTATGGTTAATATAGTTAATATATATAATGTAATAACTATATTAACTATAATATACTTAGGGTTAATATAGATAATATAGCTGGCGGCGGGGTAGGTACATTAAATTAGGGGTTAATAATTTTCATATAGATGGCGGCGGTGTAAGGGGTTCACATTAGGGGATAGATCAGTTAGATGGTGGCGGTTTTAGGGGCTCACAGTAGGGGGTTAGTTTATGTAGATGGCGACGGTTTAGGGGTTAAATACTTTATTATGGATTGCGGCGGGGGATCGCGGTTGACAGGGAGATAGACATTGCGCATGCGTTAGGTGTTAGGTTTATTTTAGCAGATCGCGGTTGACAGGGAGATAGACATTGCGCATGCGTTAGGTGTTAGGTTTATTTTAGAAGATCGCGGTTGACAGGGAGATAGACATTGCGCATGCGTTAGGTGTTAGGTTTATTTTAGCAGCCAGTTTAGGGAGTTACGGGGCTCCAATAGTCAGCGTAATGCTTCTTACGGCTGCTTTTTGTGGCTAGGTGAAAATGGAGTAAGATTTCTCCATTTTCGCCACGTAAGTCCTTACGCTGCATATTGGATACCAAACTGCGCTGGTTTGGTATACCTGCCTATGGCCCAAAAAACTACGGGCGACGGCAGAAATATACGGGCGTAACTTCTAGGTTACGCCGTATATAGGATACCAAACCAGCGCAAATATTGGCGTCGCCGGCTTTTGTGGGTGACGATTTTTATCGGATCGACCCCCTGGCCATCATTTTCCCGTCCCTGCCCAGTCCCCTGCCCAGTCCCCTACCAAGTCCCCTGCCCAGTCCCCTGCCCCTTCCCAGGCCCCTGCCCCTTCCCAGTCCCCTGCCCAGGCCCCTGCCCAGGCCCCTCCACAGGCCCAAGACCCTCCCGGCCCTTCCCATTCTGCCTGTCCTGTCCCTCCCAAAAAACGCCCCTTCGCCCCCCTTCGCCACTCACCCCGTATTTTGGCCCGTAAAGCTACCCCACATGCCCAGCCCCCAACTCACCACTCCCCAGCTGTACGGGCTACCCCAGAGCGGCAGCCCATCCCTCCCCAACCCCATCCCATCCCTCCCCAACCCATTCCCATCCCTTACCCCTGTCTCAACCTTCATTGTCCTGGGTGTTGGATTGTCCTTCCCAGGCACAGCTGTAAGTATCATTCAAAATCAAAATTATAAGATATTTAAAGGTACACTGAAGGCAATTTTTTTCTATTGTGATTCAAATAGAGCATGCAATGTTAATCAAATTTATAATTTCATACTCATCAATTGTTCTTCGTTCTCTTGCTATCTTTATTTAAACAAAGAAATGCATATAATTGTTTAAAAAAAAAAACAGAAATCTAGACATAATTTCTTTATTGTTGGATGAATTTATCCATCAATCAGCAGGGACAACCAAGGTTGATCACCAAAAATGGCCTGCCATATAAACTTACATTCTTGCATTTAAAATAAAGATAGCTAGAGAATTTTAACATTTTAAGAATAGGAGTAAATTAAAACTTCATTTAAATGTCATGCTCTATCTGAATCACAAAAGAAAATATTTTGGTTCAGTGTCCCTTTAATTTGATATCACTACATATACCAATCACCAATACTTGGATCTCAAAATTTCTGTAAAAATGTTCATACATTATCTCTTGTATAACCCAGTGGGAATGTAATTTCTTCTGGTTGCTATGTTTACACAGCTTGGCCTCAACTCCAAAATGTTTAAGGATAGGTGTGGATACCACAGTATAACTAAACTATTTAAATTGCCAATGTAAGTACAATGGAAATCCTTTTACAAGATTTTATACACTCAAGCTGTAAAAGTGAATCATTTAAAACCAATTAAAGGGGACAACATGTTTGAGTAAACTGTCCCTTTAATGGTTTATGTCTGAATAACATATTTAATGTGTAAATAATCAATTTCACCAAATTAATTTAAAGAATGATTTGTCTTTATGATGACAATGTATCTTTGCTAATTTTTTATTATGTTGTGTAATTATCATTATTTTTTTTTTATTTCTTTATTTTAGGCTGTGACTCAACATGGCTCACGCTAGAAGCTGTAGCACGTGTAGAGCAGGCCGTGTTGAGGAACGCAGTTGTCCTGAGAGGGATGAACGACACCATGCAGGCCCAGCTACAGGTTCAGCGTATGACTCTACAACGTATGATGCGTGTAGAGTCAATGCTTGAATCTGGAGCTGGACAGGCACAGGACGATGAAGGGGATGACCAATAAGTGGAGGATCTGGAGATGCTCCAAGGGCGCAGATAAGAATCTTCCGTCTACATTTTGATGTTCCGTGTTTTAATTGTTGCCATTTGGCCTTTTTTATTATTGTTGTGCCTGTTGCACTCTTTTACCTTGTCAAATGGCTCCAATGGGGCTGTGCTGGCCCTTGCCCACTCTCTCCAAGGACTGTGATGCACTCTTTTACCTTGTCAAATGGCTACAATGGGGCTGTGCTGGCCCTTGCCCACTCTCTCCAAGGACTGTGATGCACTCTTTTACCTTGTCAAATGGCTCCAATGGGGCTGTGCTGGACCTTGCCCACTCTCTCCAAGGACTGTGATGCACACTTTGACCTTGTCAAATGGCTCCAATGGGGCTGTGCTGGCCCTTGCCCACTCTCTCCAAGGACTGTGATGCACTCTTTTACCTTGTCAAATGGCTCCAATGGGGCTGTGCTGGCCCTTGGCAACTCTCTCCAAGGACTGTGATGCACTCTTTCAAAAATTATTTGGAAATGTTGTTGATGTTTTCTGACATACTAATAAAAGACATGTCATTCCACGATTCTTTGTCCTCTTTATTCATGTCATTGATTGAAATCTCTAGATTATGTGGTTAATCCTTAAAGGGACCTAAAACCAAATAATGGTCTTTCTGGAATCATATATGTAATACAATTGTAAATGACTTTAATATTTACATCTCCAATTTAATTCGATTCATTTTCTTGATATAGTTTTCGTAAAGCTTTATCTTTGCAAGATTATGATTAGCATAGTAATTATTTTATATATGTATATATATATATATCTTGATGTTTGTATATATATATATATGTATATTTTAAATTTCACATCCATGTGTTCATTTGTAAACTCTGCGTGAATTGATGCACCTTTAACAAATGATCCCAGGATTGATACAATGAGATAATCTCTGTAAAGCGTTATTTTTATGGAAATAGTATTCTCTCTGTGGATCCTCTTTTTTTATTTGGTATTTCATGTCCCTTTAAGTGATGCTGACCACAATTGTTAAGGAATGGATTTCCATTTCTAAAACATTTTTGTCCTTTTTACATGAACAAGGACATATAATCTTATTTTAAAAAAAAAACTTATTGTAATGTTGACAGCACATGTATTGCAATTTCAATTATATCTTATTGTAGTAGTGTAACCAAATCAATCACTGTGTGTAATGCGCATATTTTAGATGATGAATATCTTTATATTAATATTTATAAAAATTAATTCTCCTCCCATATATGGCTATAGGTAGGCTGACCATATTTCAACTTGAATAAGTGACACGTTTGATCAATACATGTGTCATTATTGTTATTCAAAAACAATCTAAACATATCTGAAAACATCAATGCCATATGTATTTCTCATGTGTATCTTTTAAATGTTAAATATGTACACCATAGCTATAGTTAAAGGGACAGTCAAGTCCAAAAAGATGATTCATGATTTAAATAGGGCATGCGAGTTTAACCAACTTCCTAATTTCCTTTTATTCCCAATTTAGCTTTGTTCTCTTGGTATTCTTATTCGAAAGGTAAACCTAGGAGGTTAATATGCTAAGTTCTTTGACCTTGAAGACTGCCTCTAATGTGAAAAAATCTTGACTACTATAAGGCATTAGTTCACATGTTTCATATAGATAACATTGAGCTCATGCACGTAAAGTGACCTAGGAGTGAGCATTGATTGGCTAAACTGCATGTCTGTCAAAAGAACAGAAATAATGGGGCAGTCAGCAGAAGCTTAGATACAAGATAATAACAGAAGTAAAAAGTATATTAATATATAACTGTGTTTGTTGTTCAAAAATGAGTAATGTGTAATAAAGGGATTAGCTATATTTTCCCAAACACATTTTCTGGGGTTGACTGTTCCTTTAACATATAATATCTAACACATCCCTATTTTCCGAATGCATCTCCTAGCATTAATTTTCAGTTAAAGGGACATGAAACAAAATAATCCAAAGATTTTCATTTATTGTTACAATGTATTATTTGATTTTGCACATAACACACGTTTGTGAATGAGAAGACAAGTTTAAAACCATGGCGAGTATGGATTGTGTGCATCATGTAACATTGTTGACCCATAGCTGATAAAGAACACAACATTCTCGTTTGATAGATGTCTGGTTGAATAAACGAATGAAAGCAAAAGGTTTTCATGCATAAGATATTTCGAGGCAAGTGCAAATCCCTAAATATAGTCCATCTTGTTTAATATGTTTGTCAACAATATGTTACTTTTTATGAAAAATGACTGTGTTGTGTTTAATTTTCAACATATCGAATTCATAAATATGCGCTATTGTATTAGAATCAAGTAATCAATATGCATTTATCTTTATCATATGCTAAGTATATGAGATGCCGACTTCTTCTAAATGTTATTTTGTCGTATATTTTATTAAAGGGTCATTATACACTCACAATAAAAAACAAATATGTTTTTTTTTTTCTCTAGTTATATAGTCCATTGTTTACCAAATACGTGTCGACTTTTGCTTATGTTCAAATAACATTTAATTAATTTTCAGACTCCTCGCCAAGCCTCAAAGTTTGATGTGAGTACCATCAGCTTGCTCCTATTTGTGTAAAGAGTCTTTTCATATGCTAATGAAGGGGTATTGTCTTGTTTTACACTTGGAATGGGCTTTACAGCTATCTTTTCAATATAGATAAACTGATTTTCTTTAAAAGTGTTTAAAGCTTTTTCATATTGATTTTGATATCAGTATATGTTAATCTTGTGGTTTCTAGTAGTGTCTATTACATGCAGTTCTCTTAAAAAGATTGTATACTGTCCCTTTAATGCAAATGTTGATTGTTGTATCATGTATGAGTTCCACATTGGTTAATCTCCAAATATATTATTGTGAGCATATATTTGTTTAGTCACTCCTAAAAGGACTTTAAACCATATTCCTTGTTAAAACTAATGTCTTTCTAAAATAATTCAAACACAATAATGTCTCTTTAAGAAAATAGACTTTATTTAACACGTCAATAGAAATCTTATTCCAATATTTCTTGTTTGAACAAGTACATGTAGATATACCAACAATCACCATTAGTATATGTTAGCATATGTAATTTTTTAAAGGGACAGTCTAGAAAACAAATAATGATTTGCATTATTAAAAAAGCAATTTTTGAAATAAAAATTATATCAAACGTTTCTCACCAATTAATAATTTTTCTCAGGTTATTCTTATTTGCTAGCTAAACCTATGAGGTTCGTGTGCTCATTTTTGAGAGCTTGAAGAACCTTGAGCTCATACAGCATATTTACCCTGTATTGATCATTGATTGTCTAAAATGTTGTTATGTCAGAACAACAAATAAGTGGTCAGTTTTCATAGGCATAGATGCAAGGGTAAGCCCATAAGTCACACATATTTCTCCATGTTTTTGTTTCCAACTTGATAATGCGTAATACAGTGTTTTCTTTGTAAACAATAATGTTCTGACTGTCCCTTTAAGCTGTGTTATTGTCATT
Organism: Bombina bombina; assembly: GCF_027579735.1. Classification (NCBI taxonomy): domain Eukaryota; kingdom Metazoa; phylum Chordata; class Amphibia; order Anura; family Bombinatoridae; genus Bombina; species Bombina bombina. The sequence goes on from NC_069500.1 coordinate 1,437,103,937, forward strand.
CAAACAGTAATATGCCATCATGTATAATTGTAATGGTCATTTTGTTTGAGATTAGGGAAACAGTTTGGACATTACATCACAGAAACCAATCAATATCATGAACAAGGATAGGTATGTGATGATGTGGTGTCCACAAACTTATAACCCACACTCTGCAAACAATCTGCCTCCATGGACCCGGTCCCATAGAAGCAGATTATATACAGAGTGTGGTCCACAAGTGTATGAAAATCACATCATCACATACCTATCCATTACACATTAAATAAATACAAAACAAACATATCTCCAAAAATACTTACTTCCTCTTCCTTCCCCTCTTCCCACGAGGCTGAGGCTGAGGCTCTAGTAGGGCAACTGCCCTCTCCGACGAGTTCTCATCGGAGACGTTGTGGGAAGAGTGGAAGGAGGAGTACTGGGATGACCAAGGTGAGGAGATGGAGGAGATGGCCCAGGAGGAGATGGGACAGGAGGAGATGGGACAGGAGGAGATGGGACAGGAGGAGATGGGCCAGGAGGAGATGGCCCAGCTGCAGATGGCCCAGCAGCAGATGGCCCAGCAGCAGATGGCCCAGCATGCGCCTCCTGGAAGAAATTGAACATAGCTTCTTGTAGCTGTAAACTCCGGTTTTGTCCTTGTTCTATTCTTGTAAGGATCTCTATAATTTGTGTTTGTCCTTCTCTAATGCCACGAAGCTCTTCGATAATCCGAGTTCTATGGGGAGATAGTCAAATACCAAAGGTAACAATAGGTTGAAATAATATGATTTAATACATAAGATAAAAAAGTTGGTACATTTAAAATTATACAACAATTAGTCATGGATCCATGTTACACTTTAAAATATATTGAAACACTTGGAACAATTTAAAATGCTTGTAGAACAATTGATAACAACAATTGTTGCCATATTTTTCTCACATTTTTTCACTTGTTAGGATTTACACCCTTTTTGGATAAACACATAGGCACAACCTCAGGTCTTATATTTTGAATTCAGGTTCTAGACATTCCTGTAACATTTTTTGTCCACCTGTTAGGATTTACATAATTTTGGATAAACACATAGGCAAAACCCCAATTCGGAGCCACTTACATTTCACCCCCACCGGTTTCAAGCAACCTGGAATCTATCCACCTGTTCATTGTAACCTACTGTTTTTATAAATAGAGTGTGCATAAGCGCTCCTAGCATTCACATATTAGAATTCAAGTTTTATGCGATAGACATTATTTGTTAGATTTTTTTGTTGTTGTTATTTATTGTTCTACAAGCATTTTAAATTGTTCCAAGTGTTTCAATATATTTTAAAGTGTAACATGGATCCATGACTAATTGTTGTATAATTTTAAATGTACCAACTTTTTTATCTTATGTATTAAATCATATTATTTCAACCTATTGTTACCTTTGGTATTTGACTATCTGCCCATAGACCCTGCCTACGTTGTTTGGCGCTCTGATATCCAATCTTAAAATTGAATCCACCCTTGGCAACTAGGTGCCAATTTATTAGAGCTGGAGGTCTGTTGTGTTATATAGTTGGCGCTTAGTTATCACCTTTCCACACAGATAATCCGAGTTCTCCCTTGGATATTTTCCATCAGGGAGGTACGCATCTGTTCAATGTAGTCGACTAACACCCACACCTCGGCTATCTCCTCCTGTTGTGCACAGCGGCCTGCCCGTGCACGGTGGCCTGCTGGTGCACGGTGGCCTGCTGGTGCTTGAGGGGCATCTTCCTCTGCTTCAGGGGCCTCTTCCTCTGCTTCAGGGGCCTCTTCCTCTGCTTAAGAGGGGGGGGCCTCTTCATCTGCTTCAGTGGGGGCCTCTTCATCTGCTTCATTGGGGGCCTCTGCTTCTTGTGCAGGGGGGCCTCTTCTTTCCGAGGTGGCGATTCATCCCCACCACTCTCATACCAGGGAAAAGGAGGAGCCTGTAGTTGGTGTGCTGCCTCCTCCCCAGACTCTGTATATTGCAAAAAGAAAGAAATGTATATATTAGCATATTTCCAAATAGAGATGTAAATGCTTTTGCTTACAATAGAATTACAAATGCAGCCTCATTAATCCACTTTGAAATCTAACAATTAATACGATTTCCGCATTTTCAAAACCGTGTTTGTGATATCTCTCTGGTCAATCTGAATGTTTTTGCGTTCAGTCTGTTTAACCCCTTAATGACCGGACCATTTTTCAATTTTCTTACCCTTAATGACAATGGCTATTTTTACATTTCTGTGGTGTTTGTGTTCAGCTGTAATTTTCCTCTTGCTCATTTACTGTACCCACACATATTATATACCGTTTTTCTCGCCATTAAATGGACTTTCTAAAGATTCCATTATTTTCATCATATCTTATAATTTACTATAAAAAAAATTATAAAATATGAGGAAAAAATGGAAAAAAACACACTTTTTCTAACTTTGACCCCAAAAATCTGTTACACATCTACGACCACCAAAAAACACCCATGCTAAATAGTTTCTAAATTTTGTCCTGAGTTTAGAAATTTTTTGCAAGTTATAGGGCAATAAATACAAGTGGCACTTTGCTATTTCCAAACCACTTTTTTTCAAAATTAGCGCTAGTTACATTGGAACACTGATATCTGTCCGGAATCTCTGAATATCCCTTGACATGTATATTTTTTTTTTTAGAAGACAACCCAAAGTATTGATTTATGCCCATTTTGGTATATTTCATGCCACCATTTCACTGCCAAATGCGAGCAAATAAAAAAAAATCGTTCACTTTTTCACAAATTTTGTCACAAACTTTAGGTTTCTCACTGAAATTATTTACAAACAGTTTGTGCAATTATGGCAAAAATGGTTGTAAATGCTTCTCTGGGATCCTCTTTGTTCAGAAATAGCAGACATATATGGCTTTGGCATTGCTTTTTGGTAATTAGAAGGCCACTAAATGCCGCTGTGCACCACACGTGTATTATGCCCAGCAGTGAAGGGGTTAATTAGGGATCTTGTAGAGACCTTGAAGGGTTAATTTTAGCTTTAGTGTAGTGTAGTAGATAACCCAAAGTATTGATCTAGGCCCATTTTGGTACATTTCATGCCACCATTTCACCGCCAAATGCGAGCAAATAAAAAAAAAAGTTAAATTTTTCACAATTTTAGGTTTCTCACTGAAATTATTTACAAACAGCTTGTGCAATTATGTCACAAATGGTTGTAAATGCTTCTCTGGGATCTCCTTTGTTCAGAAATAGCAGACATATATGGCTTTGGCGTTGCTTTTTGGCAATTAGGAGGCCACTAAATGCTGCTGCGCACCACACTTGTATTATGCCCAGCAGTTAAGGGGTTAATTAGGTAGCTTGTAGAGAGCTTGCAGGGTTAATTTTAGCTTTAGTGTAGAGATCAGCCTCCCACCTGACACATCCCACCCCCTGATCCCTCCCAAACAGCTCTCTTCCCTCCCCCACCCCACAATTGTCCCCGCCATCTTAAGTACTGGCAGAAAGTCTGCCAGTACTAAAATAAAAGGTGGTTTTTTTTTGTTTGTTTTTTGTTTTTAAAGTATTCATCTGTGATGGACCCCTGCCTTAGCCCCCAACCTCCCTGATCCCCCCCAAACAGCTCTCTAACCCTCCCAGCCTACCTATTTGCCACCATCTTGGGTACTGGCAGCTGTCTGCCAGTACCCAGTTTTCCCCAAAAAAGAAAGGTTGATTTTTTTGTTTTTATTTTATTAAACAGCGGTTTTCTGTAGTGTAGCTGCCCCCCCCACCTAACCCCATCCCCCTACCCTAGCAGATCCTATTATTTTTTTTAAAAAAAAAACGTTTTCTGCCCCCCTCTCTCTTCTCATTAGTCATTGGTGGCAGTGGTTGCTGCACGCGCACACACACATGCACGCGCGCGCGCCCGCAGGCCCCCCTCCGCACGCTCCCAGCATCCGGCGTGCACAAAGCACTAGAAGGAACCGGATGCCGGGGAGCGATGGGCCGCTCACCCGCCTCCCTTGTAAGCGACCACCCATCCACCAATGGCACCATCGCTACCGGTGCAGAGAGGGCCACAGAGTGGCTCTCTCTGCATCGGATGCTTTTTAAAGGGTATTGCAGGATGCCTCAATATCGAGGCATCACTGCAATACCCTGAGAGCTGCTGGAAGCGATTGCGATCGCTTCCAGCACTCTCTTAGACAACTGATGTACCAGGTACGTCCATTGTCACTAACTGTCAGTTTTTGCAGGACGTACCTGGTACGTCAGTTGTCATTAAGGGGTTAAATGCACAGTTAACCTATAGCCTAGATACTAATGTAATCGCAAGGTCATTGTGAATGCGTTTACATAATAATGTGTTAAACAGGGTAATAGCATTAATCTTATCCTTAAATACATTCTGATGTTAATATATTCTTAAATGAGCTTACCGTCAGATGAGAGTGGCAGGTTCCCGGTATCGATTCCTCCGATCCCGACTATGGCCACCTCGGAGATGCTGGGATGCAACATTTCCTCCCATCGGGAGTACTCAACAATCAGTGCAGGTCCGCCACCGGTCCCTGTGGCATGTTGGTACTCCCTGGTTATTTTCTTTTTCAGCTCCATCTTGCAGTCCCGGTAACGAAGTTTAATAGAGTCCATATCTCTGTTACGGCCCCCCACTGCATTAACTGCATCCCTTATCTCCCGCCAGAGCTTCCTCTTGTCACTCGGGGTGGTCTTCTGAGCCTGCAGCCTCTTATACCTTCCCATATAGGCTTCTATGAGGACCTCCTTCTCCTCCATAGTAAACCTCGCCGCCCTAGTCACCTTGGCCTTCCCCTGTGATGATGCCCTCTGTTTCCCAGACTGTGAAGCCCTACTCTGTCCGCCACTGAGCCCAGCCACTTGTTCATCTTGAACCAAGTGGCTGGGTCCACTCACCGCTTCCACCCCCGCTTCCTGCCCCCCTTCCTGTCCTGTTCCTCTCCCCCCTCTCCCTCTCCTCCCCCTCTACCTCTCCCCTGATTAATCTCCTGCCTGCCCTCCTCTTCCATCTCTTCCCTAAACTAAACCCCAGATACTACAACAAAAAGTGAGTGTGCCCAAATGAAAGGGGGTCAAAATAAAGAACTAAAAAGACCAAAAAAGTGCTGAAAGTGTGAAAGGGATATAAATAAAAGAGGGTAAGGAGTATTTAATCAACCAAAATGTATAAGAAGACTAAAAGGAGGATATGTAAACTAAATGTAACTAGGGGATGGGGATGGGATTAGAGGGGATGGGGTATGGGAATAGAGGAAATGGGATGAAAGGGAATGGGACTACAGGGAATGGGGTATGGAGTGTAGTATGAGAGGGTATGGGGTATGGAGTGTATGTAGTGTTATTGATAAGTGTATGTATGTATTGAATGCGTTTGCGTGTAAATGTGTTAAGTATACAGAAAAAGCACTCGCACACTCACCCAAACCAACTGTCGCTCACTAACGCTCCCACTAACTCAAGCTCCCACTAACTCAGGCTCCCACTAACTCAGGCTCCCACTAACTCAGGCTCCCACTAACTCATGCTCCCACAAACTCACGCTCCCACAAACTCACGCTTCCACTATCTCACACTACCACTAACTCACTCACGATAACACTGACTCTCTCACGCTAACACTATCTCACGCTAACACTAACTCGCACTAACTCTCACAATAACTCAGTAAATCTCCAATCTCCAAAAACCCACCAGCAACACAGTCAAAGAAGCCATGCTTGTGTGGTGCTTATATACCCTGTGTAAATGTTTAATGATGTACCGGTTTGCGTTGTAAATTGTGTTCAGGTGTGCTTTGTTAGTAATTAGTATTTGTGCAATGTGTATTAGTTGTGTGAATTTGCGCATGCTCATATTGAGTTAGTATTTGTGCAATGTGTATTAGTTGTGTGAATTTGCGCATGCTCATTTCGAGTATTTGTGGAATGTGTAGAATGCGATGATGTCATAGTGCTCGTTTTCTATAACATTGTTATAATATTTCTTAATGTTGAATGCGAGTATTTTGCTTGTGTATGAGTGTGCATTTAGTTTTCCTTTGTGTTATTTTCCGTATTTCCGTATCGTAAAGTATATGCGTAATCCCTTTATTTTTTTTATATTTTTTTGTTTTTCCCCGCTTGTGAATGTGTAATACGTGTGTGCTTTGTTTTGTGATTGTTGTTCTGACATTTGCAGTGTGTTATTGTTGTGCATTATGTGGTATACGTCATATGACCGAGCAGTGCGTATTTCTTGCGAGATCGAGTGTTAGGTGAAAAAAGCGTGTTTGTTTGATTTTCCATTGATCTCTATGGGGACTGTCTAACGTGGGCGGGATTCCGCGTCTGAAATATACGCGTTAGGAGTAGCGTTAGAAGGTTGTTTTTAAACTCTAAATACCAGCATTAAAAAACTCTGTGCATTAGAAATAAACCACGCGTAGCTAGCGCACCCCCTCTAACGCAAAACTCTAAATGTAGGCGATACATACTTATTTACATACATAATGACACACAAACATACATACTTATTTACATACACATACATAATAACACACAAACATACATACTTATTTACATACACATACATAATAACACACATACATACATTCTTATTTACATACACATACACAATAACACACATACATACATACATACTTATTTACATACACATACATAACACACAAACATACATACTTATTTACATACACATACATAATAACACACATAAATACTTATTTACATACATATACATAACAACACACATACATACTTATTTAGATACACATACATAATAACACACAAACATACATACTTATTTACATACACATACATAATAACACACAAACATACATACTTATTTACATACATATACATAACAACACACATACATACTTATTTAGATACACATACATAATAACACACAAACATACATACTTATTTACATACACATACATAATAACACACAAACATACATACTTATTTACATACACATACATAATAACACACATACATACTTATTTGCATACACATACATAATAACACACAAACAAACATATGTATTTACATACACATACATAATAACACACAAACATACATACTTATTTACATACACATACATAATAACACACAAACATACATACTTATTTACAAACACATACATAATAACACACAAACATACATACTTATTTACATCCATATACATAATGACACACATACATACATACTTATTTACATACACATACATAATAACACACAAACATACATACTTATTTACATACACATACATAATAACGCACAAACATACATACTTATTTACATACACATACATAATAACACACATACATACATACTTATTTACATACACATACATAATAACACACAAACATACATACTTATTTACATACACATACATAATAACACACATACACATACATAACACACACACATACATACTTATTTACATACACATACATAATAACACACAAACATACATACTTATTTACATACATAATAACACACAAACATACATACTTATTTACATACATATACATAATAACACACAAACATACATACTTATTTACATACACATACATAATAACACACAAACATACATACTTATTTACATACACATACATAATAACACACAAACATACATACTTATTTACAAACACATACATAATAACACAGAAACATACATACTTATTTACATCCATATACATAAATACATAATTTACATACACATACATAATAACACACATACATACATACTTATTTACATACACATACATAATAACACACAAACATACATACTTATTTACATACATAATAACACACAAACATACATACTTATTTACATACACAATAACACACAAACATACATACTTATTTACATACACATACATAATAACACACAAACATACATACTTATTTACATACATAATAACACACAAACATACATACTTATTTACATACATAATAACACACAAACATACATACTTATTTACATACACATACATAATAACACACAAACATACATACTTATTTACATACACATACATAATAACACACGTACATACATACACATACATAATAACACACATACATACATACTTATTTACATGAACATACATAATAACACACAAACATACATACTTATTTACATACACATACATAATAACACACGTACGTACATACATACTTATTTACATACACATACATAATAACACACACACATACATACTTATTTACATACACATACATAATAACACACAAACATACATACTTATTTACATACATAATAACACACAAACATACATACTTATTTACATACACATACATAATAACACACAAACATACATACTTATTTACATACACATACATAATAACACACAAACATACATACTTATTTACATACACATACATAATAACACACAAACATACATACTTATTTACATACATAATAACACACATACATACATACATACTTATTTACATACACATACATAATAACACACAAACATACATACTTATTTACATACACATACATAATAACACACGTACATACATACTTATTTACATACACATACATAATAACACACACACATACATACTTATTTACATACACATACATAATAACACACAAACATACATACTTATTTACATACATAATAACACACAAACATACATACTTATTTACATACACATACATAATAACACACAAACATACATACTTATTTACAAACACATACATAATAACACAGAAACATACATACTTATTTACATCCATATACATAAATACAAAATTTACATACACATACATGATAACACACATACATACATACATACTTATTTACATACACATACATAATAACACACAAACATACATACTTATTTACATACACATACATAATAACACACAAACATACATACTTATTTACATACATAATAACACACAAACATGCATACTTATTTACATACACATACATAATAACACACAAACATACATACTTATTTACATACATAATAACACACAAACATACATACTTATTTACATACACATACATAATAACACACACACACATACATACTTATTTACATACACATACATAATAACACACAAACATACATACTTATTTACATACACATACATAATAACACACAAACATACATACTTATTTACATACACATACATAATAACACAGAAACATACATACTTATTTACATCCATATACATAATAACACACAAACATACATACTTATTTACATACATAATAACACACAAACATACATACTTATTTACATACACATACATAATAACACACAAACATACATACTTATTTACATACATATACATAATAACACACAAACATACATACTTATTTACATACACACACATAATAACACACAAACATACATATTTATTTACATCCATATACATAATAACACAAACATACATACTTATTTACATACATAATAACACACAAACATACATACTTATTTACATACACACACATAATAACACACAAACATACATATTTATTTACATACACATACATAATAACACACAAACATACATATTTATTTACATACACATACATAATAACACACAAACATACATACTTATTTACATACACATACATAATAACACACAAACATACATACTTATTTACACACACACACATAATAACACACAAACATACATACTTATTTACATACACATACATAATAACACAAACATACATACTTATTTACATACATAATAACACACAAACATACATACTTATTTACATACACATACATAATAACACACAAACATACATACTTATTTACATACACATACATAATAACACACAAACATACATATTTATTTACATACACATACATAATAACAAACAAACATACATATTTATTTACATACACATACATAATAACACACAAACATACATACTTATTTACATACACATACATAATAACACACAAACATACATACTTATTTACACACACACATAATAACACACATACATACATACTTATTTACATACACATACATAATAACACATATACATACATACTTATTTACATACACATACATAATAACACACAAACATACATACTTATTTACATACACATACATAATAACACACAAACATACATACTTATTTACATACACATACATAATAACACACAAACATACATACTTATTTACATACACATACATAATAACACACAAACATACATACTTATTTACATACACACACATAATAACACACAAACATACATATTTATTTACATCCATATACATAACAACACACATACATACTTATTTAGATACACATACATAATAACACACAAACATACATACTTATTTACATACACATACATAATAACACACAAACATACATACTTATTTACATACACATACATAATAACACACATACATACTTATTTGCATACACATACATAATAACACACAAACAAACATATGTATTTACATACACATACATAATAACACACAAACATACATACTTATTTACATACACATACATAATAACACACAAACATACATACTTATTTACAAACACATACATAATAACACACAAACATACATACTTATTTACATCCATATACATAATGACACACATACATACATACTTATTTACATACACATACATAATAACACACAAACATACATACTTATTTACATACACATACATAATAACACACAAACATACATATTTATTTACATACACATACATAATAACGCACAAACATACATACTTATTTACATACACATACATAATAACACACATACATACATACTTATTTACATACACATACATAATAACACACAAACATACATACTTATTTACATACACATACATAATAACACACATACATACATACATACTTATTTACATACACATACATAATAACACACAAACATACATACTTATTTACATACACATACATAATAACACACACACATACATACTTATTTACATACACATACATAATAACACACAAACATACATACTTATTTACATACATAATAACACACAAACATACATACTTATTTACATACATATACATAATAACACACAAACATACATACTTATTTACATACACATACATAATAACACACAAACATACATACTTATTTACATACACATACATAATAACACACAAACATACATACTTATTTACAAACACATACATAATAACACAGAAACATACATACTTATTTACATCCATATACATAAATACATAATTTACATACACATACATAATAACACACATACATACATACTTATTTACATACACATACATAATAACACACAAACATACATACTTATTTACATACATAATAACACACAAACATACATACTTATTTACATACACAATAACACACAAACATACATACTTATTTACATACACATACATAATAACACACAAACATACATACTTATTTACATACATAATAACACACAAACATACATACTTATTTACATACATAATAACACACAAACATACATACTTATTTACATACACATACATAATAACACACAAACATACATACTTATTTACATACACATACATAATAACACACGTACATACATACTTATTTACATACACATACATAATAACACACATACATACATACTTATTTACATGAACATACATAATAACACACAAACATACATACTTATTTACATACACATACATAATAACACACGTACATACATACTTATTTACATACACATACATAATAACACACACACATACATACTTATTTACATACACATACATAATAACACACAAACATACATACTTATTTACATACATAATAACACACAAACATACATACTTATTTACATACACATACATAATAACACACAAACATACATACTTATTTACATACACATACATAATAACACACAAACATACATACTTATTTACATACACATACATAATAACACACAAACATACATACTTATTTACATACATAATAACACACATACATACATACTTATTTACATACACATACATAATAACACACAAACATACATACTTATTTACATACACATACATAATAACACACGTACATACATACTTATTTACATACACATACATAATAACACACACACATACATACTTATTTACATACACATACATAATAACACACAAACATACATACTTATTTACATACATAATAACACACAAACATACATACTTATTTACATACACATACATAATAACACACACACATACATACTTATTTACATACACATACATAATAACACACAAACATACATACTTATTTACATACATAATAACACACACACATACATACTTATTTACATACACATACATAATAACACACAAACATACATACTTATTTACAAACACATACATAATAACACAGAAACATACATACTTATTTACATCCATATACATAAATACATAATTTACATACACATACATGATAACACACATACATACATACTTATTTACATACACATACATAATAACACACAAACATACATACTTATTTACATACACATACATAATAACACACAAACATACATACTTATTTACATACATAATAACACACAAACATGCATACTTATTTACATACACATACATAATAACACACAAACATACATACTTATTTACATACATAATAACACACAAACATACATACTTATTTACATACACATACATAATAACACACACACACATACATACTTATTTACATACACATACATAATAACACACAAACATACATACTTATTTACATACACATACATAATAACACACAAACATACATACTTATTTACATACACATACATAATAACACAGAAACATACATACTTATTTACATCCATATACATAATAACACACAAACATACATACTTATTTACATACATAATAACACACAAACATACATACTTATTTACATACACATACATAATAACACACAAACATACATACTTATTTACATACACACACATAATAACACACAAACATACATATTTATTTACATCCATATACATAATAACACAAACATACATACTTATTTACATACATAATAACACACAAACATACATACTTATTTACATACACATACATAATAACACACAAACATACATACTTATTTACATACACACACATAATAACACACAAACATACATATTTATTTACATACACATACATAATAACACACAAACATACATATTTATTTACATACACATACATAATAACACACAAACATACATACTTATTTACATACACATACATAATAACACAAACATACATACTTATTTACATACATAATAACACACAAACATACATACTTATTTACATACACATACATAATAACACACAAACATACATACTTATTTACATACACATACATAATAACACACAAACATACATATTTATTTACATACACATACATAATAACACACAGACATACATATTTATTTACATACACATACATAATAACACACAAACATACATACTTATTTACATACACATACATAATAACACACAAACATACATACTTATTTACACACACACATAATAACACACATACATACATACTTATTTACATACACATACATAATAACACATATACATACATACTTATTTACATACACATACATAATAACACACAAACATACATACTTATTTACATACACATACATAATAACACACAAACATACATACTTATTTACATACATAATAACACACACACATACATACTTATTTACATACACATACATAACACACAAACATACATACTTATTTACATACATAATAACACACACACATACATACTTATTTACATACACATACATAATAACACACAAACATACATACTTATTTACAACCATATACATAATAACACACAAACAAACATATTATCTCACTATTTTTGACTTTTCTGAGCCTGTCAAGTCCTTCTTTTGACCCATTTTGCCAAAGGAAAGGAAGTTGCCTAATAATTATGCACACCTGATATAGGGTGTTGATGTCATTAGACCACACCCCTTCTCATTACAGAGATGCACATCACCTAATATGCTTAATTGGTAGTAGGCTTTCGAGCCTATACAGCTTTGAGTAAGACAACATGCATAAAGAGGATGATGTGGTCAAAATACTCATTTGCCTAATAATTCTGCACTCCCTGTACATACATACTTATTTACATACACATACATAATGACACACATACATACATACTTATTTAATACACATACATAATAACACACAAACATACATACTTATTTACATACATATACATAATAACACACAAACATACATACTTATTTACATACACATACATAATAACACACAAACATACATACTTATTTACAAACACATACATAATAACACAGAAACATACATACTTATTTACATCCATATACATAATAACACACATACATACATACATACTTATTTACATACACATACATAATAACACACAAACATACATACTTATTTACATACACATACATAATAACACACAAACATACATACTTATTTACATACATAATAACACACAAACATACATACTTATTTACAAACACATACATAATAACACACAAACATACATACTTATTTACATACACATACATAATAACACACAAACATACATACTTATTTACATACACATACATAATAACACACATACATACATACTTATTTACATGAACATACATAATAACACACAAACATACATACTTATTTACATACACATACATAATAACACACAAACATACATACTTATTTACATACACATACAAAATAACACACATACATACATACTTATTTACATACACATACATAATAACACACACACACATACATACTTATTTACATACACATACATAATAACAAACATACATACTTATTTACATACACATACATAATAACACACAAACATACATACTTATTTACATACACACACATAATAACACACAAACATACATATTTATTTACATACACATACATAATAACACACAAACATACATACTTATTTACATACACATACATAATAACACACAAACATACATACTTATTTACATACACATACATAATAACACACATACATACATACTTATTTACATACACATACATAATAACACACAAACATACATACTTATTTACATACATAATAACACCCAAACATACATACTTATTTACATACACATACATAATAACACACAAACATACATACTTATTTACATCCATATACATAATAACACACATACATACATACTTATTTACATACACATACATAATAATACATATACATAATACTTATTTACATACACATACATAATAACACACAAACATATTTATTTACATACACATACATAATAACACACATACATACATACATACATACTTATTTACATACATAATAACACACAAACATACATACTTATTTACATGCACATACATAATAACACACATACATACTTATTTACATACATAATAACACACAAACATACATACTTATTTACATACACATACATAATAACACACAAACATACATACTTATTTACATACACATACATAATAACACACATACATACTTATTTGCATACACATACATAATAACACACAAACAAACATATGTATTTACATACACATACATAATAGCACACAAACATACATACTTATTTACATACACATACATAATAACACACAAACATACATACTTATTTACATACACATACATAATAACACACATACATACATACTTATTTACATACACATACATAATAACACACAAACATACATACTTATTTACATACACATACATAATAACACACAAACATACATACTTATTTACATACATAATAACACACAAACATACATACTTATTTACATACACATACATAATAACACACAAACATACATACTTATTTACATACACATACATAATAACACACAAACATACATACTTATTTACATACACATACATAATAACACACATACATACATACTTATTTACATACACATACATAATAACACACACACATACATACTTATTTACATACACATACATAATAACACACAAACATACATACTTATTTACATACACATACATAATAACACACAAACATACATACTTATTTACATACACATACATAATAACACACAAACATACATATTTATTTACATACACATACATAATAACACACAAACATACATACTTATTTACATACACATACATAATAACACACAAACATACATACTTATTTACATACACATACATAATAACACACAAACATACATACTTATTTACATACATAATAACACACATACATACATACTTATTTACATACACATACATAATAACACACAAACATGCATACTTATTTACATACACATACATAATAACACACAAACATACATACTTATTTACATACACATACATAATAACACACAAACATACATACTTATTTACATACACATACATAATAACACAGAAACATACATACTTATTTACATCCATATACATAATAACACACATACATACATACTTATTTACATACACATACATAATAACACATATACATACATACTTATTTACATACACATACATAATAACACACAAACATACATACTTATTTACATACATAATAACACACATACATACATACTTATTTACATACACATACATAATAACACACAAACATACATACTTATTTACATACACATACATAATAACACACAAACATACATACTTATTTACATACACATACATAATAACACACAAACATACATACTTATTTACATACACATACATAATAACACACAAACAAACATATTTATTTACATACACATACATAACACACAAACATACATACTTATTTACATACACATACATAATAACACACAAACATGCATACTTATTTACATACACATACATAATAACACACAAACAAACATATTTATTTATATACACATACATAATAACACACAAACATACATACTTATTTACATACACATACATAATAACACACAAACATACATACTTATTTACATACACATACATAATAACACACAAACATACATATTTATTTACATACACATACATAATAACACACAAACATACATATTTATTTACATACACATACATAATAAGACACAAACATACATACTTATTTACATACACATACATAATAACACACAAACATACATATTTATTTACATACACATACATAATAACACGCAAACATACATACTTATTTACATACACATACATAATAACACACAAACATACATATTTATTTACATATGTATTACATCACATTTTCAACAAAGCGGTTGACACCATCGTCCCTGAGCTCTGCAGCACCATCAACTGCTCCATCGAAACCGGCACCTTCCCGGATGACTGGAAGCACGCAGAATTAAAACCCCTACTGAAAAAAACCATGGCTGACCCCAATGATCCGAAGAACTACCGCCCAATCTCTTTGCTCCCCTTTGCGGCCAAAGTCATCGAGAAGTCCATCAACTTACAACTCGTTGACTACATTGAAGTCAACCACACCCTGGACCCCTCCCAATCCGGTTTCAGGAAGATATATTTTTAAAAAAAATCATTTTTTGAGATTAAAATCATTACTGTTTTGCTCGATTTGACTCTCCCTTTAAACAAGAACATATGCTAACATATACTAATCCTTAGGGATTGTTGGTATATCTACACGTACTTGTTGAAACAAGAAAACATTTGAATAGGATGCTAAGCCTGTATGCCATATTTCTATCGACATGTTAAATAAAGTCTATTTTATTAAAGATACATTATAGTGTTTGAATTATTTAAAAAAAACATTTCATTTAGAAGGAATCTGGTTTCATGTCCTTTTTAAGAGTTACATTAAAAATATATGCTCACAGTAATATATTTGGAGATTAACAATGTCATACATGACACAATACTGAGCATTTACATTAAAGGGACAGTATACACTCATTTTCATAGAACTGCGTGTAATAGACACTTATTTTATTATTATGTCATAAACATAAATAAATAAGATAACGTTACAAATAGTCATATTGATAAATCAGCCCCATTGGAGCCATCTGACAAGGTGCCATGGTGTATCACAGTCCTTGGAGGGAGTTGACAAAGGCCAACACAGCTCCATTGGAGCCATCTGACAAGGTGAAAGAGTGCATCACAGTCCTTGGAGGGAGTTGACAAGGGCCAACACAGCCCCATTGGAGCCATCTGACAAGGTGAAAGAGTGCATCACAGTTCTTGGAGGGAGTTGACAAGGGCCAACAAAGCCCCATTGGAGCCATCTGACAAGGTGCCATAGTGTATCACAGTCCTTGGAGGGAGTTGACAAGGGCCAACACAGCCCCATTGGAGCCATCTGACAGGGTGCCATAGTGTATCACAGTCCTTGGAGGGAGTTGACAAGGGCCAACACAGCCCCATTGGAGCCATCTGACAAAGGGAAAGAGTGCATCACAGTCCTTGGAGGGAGTTGACATGGGCCACACAGTCCCATTGGAGCCATCTGACAAGGTGCCATAGTGTATCACAGTCCTTGGAGTGAGTTGACAAGGGCCAACACAGCCCCATTGGAGCCATTTGACAAGGTGAAAGAGTGCAACAGGCACAACAATAAAAAACAAAAAGGCCGAATGGCAACAATAAAACAAAACAAACATGTGGACGGAAGATTCGTATCTGCGCCCTCGGAGTATCTCCGGATCCTCCACTTATTGGGCATCAGCATCACCCTCATCCTCCTGTGTATTACCAGCTGCGCATTCATGCATTGACTCTAGACGCAAGCGCTGCACCCGCAGCTGGGTATGCATGGTTTCGTGCATCCTTCCCAGCAACAGACTGTTCCTCAGCATGGTCTGCTCTATACGTGCTAGATCCTCTAGCATTAACCATGCTGAGTCACAACCTAAACAAAAATAAAGTATGAAAATTAGTGTTCATTCAAGCACATACTAAAAAGAGAGCAAAGAGACATTGTAATAATACAAAGACAAATCATTATTATAATTTAATATTCTATATAGAAGATTTACACATTAAATATGTTCTTCATAGATAAACCATTAAAGGGACAGTTTACTCAAAAATGTTCTCCCCTTTAATTGTTTCATAATGATCCACTTTACCTGCTGGAGTGTATTAAATTGTTTATAAGTATTTCCATTGTCCTTACATTGGTATCTGAAATAGTTTATTAAGTTTTAGCCTGTGGTATCCACACCTATCCTTAAAGGGACACTGTACCCAAAAATTTTCTTTCGTGATTCAGATAGAGCATGAAATTTTAAGCAACTTTCTAATTTACTCCTATTATCAAATTTTCTTCGGTCTCTTGGTATCTTTATTTGAAATGCAAGAATGTAAGTTTAGATGCCGGCCCATTTTTGGTGAACAACTTGGGTTGTCCTTGCTGATTGGTGGATAAATTCATCCACCAATAAAAAATTGCTGTCCAGAGTACTGAAACCAAAAAAAAAATTTAGATACCTTCTTTATCAAATAATGATAGCAAGGGAACGAAGAAAAATTAATAATAGGAGTAAATTAGAAAGTTGCTTAAAAATGCATGCTCTTTCTGAATTACAAAAGAATAAAATTGGGTTCAGTGTCCCTTTAAGTATTTTGGACTTGAGGCCAAGCTGTGTAAACACAGCAAGCAGAAGAAATTACACTCCCAGTGGGTTATAGAAGAGATAAGGTAAGAAAAAGTTAATTTTCAATTGTTCTATCCAAGTATTGGTAATTGGTATATGGAGTGATATGAGATAAAGAAGCATGTATATTTTCTAAATGGGAGAAATTAATGAGATCTGATAATACCTACAAGTTGAAACCATTTTATTAGGTTGTGGCTTCAAAACACAAAATCAGCTGATTCATATACACAAAGAAGTCTTAACAAGCAAATCACATACATTGTATACTCTGCAGCTGGTACAAAAACTACAAAAAGTATTAAGAGGGATATTGTGATATTAGAGTAATACCACAAATCCCCTATAGGAGGCGCTAATGACTCAGGGCAGAAAATAGTACTGAAATACAATCAAAAAACCCCTTTGGTGATACCAAAAATGTAAAAAAAACTATAAAACAATATATAAAAAATAAATGGTAAAATCTGTAAAATGTAAAATATAAAACATAAAATATAATGATAGAATAAAAAATATATATATGAGAATACAGACGTATCAATAGGTGAAATGGGAAAGATCCCAACTGAAGTCCAAATAAGTCCAAATAAATGGAAGTATAAATAGAAGGCAGCTCTCGGTCTTCACCCAAACGATGGTGTATCTTCAAAAAGAGGTTTCACTGCAAGGAAAACAGAAACAGAGGCGCCACATGTGTAGATCAATCAAAACAGACAATATCCAAGTTAGATGAGATACAGGATACTCACAAACGTGAAGGCACTCTCTTGTGCCTGTAGGAGCGGGCTGGTATTTAAACAGCAAACCAGCTAGCTGTACCAAGGGATCCCCGTCAGGATATCCTCGCAACAGTAATCCTTCACTAGATTGATTCCAGCAAAAAGGAAAAAATGTTCAGAGGGGAGGAAGGCTAAACAGCCTTATGGTTACTGGCAAGGGAAATGCCACACGAACACCAGATTTGTTTAAAAAGTATCAAGTATTTTATTTTACAAAAGATAAAAAATACCATCAATAACAAATTACAGCTTGGTGTATTTAATGGCAAATCTCCTTGTATATAGAGATAATAGCGACGCGTTTCTCAGGGAAGACCCTGTTTCATCAGGCTTGTATACTCTAGAACCATTTAAAACCCCTTTATATAGGGATCAGTAACCATATGTTTGCAATAAACCCTCCCCTTCCTTGACATAAACCAATGAAACCTTTTCTTTCCGAAAACTCCCACTTGTTGCCTTAATTAGAAGTTTATAATAGTTTTTCCTTTAGTATTATGTCCACTTGATCAATAATCTGTGAGCCCATATCCTAATGTGGTTATGTGTGATGTTAGATCTAGATCGTAATGTGTCGATTGTGAGATAATTAAAAGTGTATGAATGTAAACATACTTAATCGGTGATCGTTTTTTGACCAATTAAAAGCCTGCTTTAGGAGGCTTGTACAATTTGAAACACCCAATTGGTTCATGTGCTCTTAGTTTGATGACTACAATTACCATCATACCTCTCTACCGGAACTATAAGGAAATAGAATTTGCCTAATTGTGAATTGTTCTCTGACCGTCTAATTTCAGTGACTACAAGTACCATAATGCTTCTCTAGTCTCTACCGGAAGTGCCCGGATAGTGTGTCTGCGTGACTGTTATTTTGTAGTCTTTTTCGTCTAAGTGGGGGCTTGTACTTAATAATCCATTCGATTGGTTGGTGTCACATTCCCACTTTAACTGCAGTTTGACTCTGATGGACTACAACTCCCATAATGCTTCTCTGTGTCCAATAGAAACTGCTATCTGGTGTCTAATGGGCATCCACTTGTAGTCTCCCTATACAGGCGCATTTGGTTCACTCGCAATGGTTTTGCAGATGTACCCATTGCGCTCCTAAGTGTAATGGTGGGGGCAGAATTACATACTCTAAATTATGAATAACATGTTAATGAATAATATGATTGCTCTAAAACAATTTGCTCCATTGCTTATAATACTCGATCTTTAATTAGGTCAATGTGATAGCACAATAACAATTGTAAAGTGCTGTAAATAAACTTTGCTGATTACACTCTATATACTTTAACTATGAAATTAAAAACGTGTACCGATTTAAACATAATGATATAATGTCAGTGCATATAAATTTATAGTTAAAGTGACTCAACCTTTTACACCTAATGTATATATTTTTCTAACTAATAAAAAATGTTGGTGCACCTTAATCTAAATTATATGTATTATTTTATACCATATATTAGTCATCAGCCTTATGACAATGGTAATATTAATGAAGATAAAGATTATGCTAAGTGTGGTGTTCAATATTATGCTGAATGTGTTATGAAGAAAAAGAATATGAGTGGTCCTATTATTACCACTGGTGGCTGACAAAACCTAAGTGCGTGTATATATGTGTAATTTTCAAACATAGTGAAAATGATTGTGATAGTGAATTCCTAATAGTGTTTAAAGCTACCACTTAATACCACTTATAATGACGATGAAGTTGTGATGTCACCTATACTGCTGTGTCTATGATTATTTATCATGTGTATGATGGTGTGATAAATTATTATCCCAATTGGATGTAACTAGGCAGCAAGTGAGCTCGGAAAGTAAAGTATACCAAGAATTCCCACTGTTTAACACAGTGAAAAAAGGAAATATAAAAAACATCACCAAATCAGTGAATGATACCGTGTTAAACATACAAATCTTAACAGAGCCCATAATAATTATAACCATAGTATACTAATAACTTCAGAAATTGACATATTATGAAATAGCTTAAGAGAACGCAGCAGAGTCTATGACTTCATTGAGGCCAGTTGGAAATAAACTATTGAATTTAAAGATCCAATATGTTTCTCTTTGTCTCAACTTACTGAACCTATTGTACAGATTACTTTTAGGAATGCATTCTATTGGGGTGATTTTAAATGGACATTTACCAGATATAGATTTTTGACAGGTGTGACGGGATACGCTATGTTTAGATGATTTTACCTTAATGTTTCTTAAGTGTTCACTCCACCGAGTTCTGACCTTCCTACAGGTCCTGCCTATATATTGTATCCCACATTCGCATGTGAGTACATAGATAACAAAATTAGAGTCACAAGTCATTTTGTTTTTGATGGAAAAAGTCTCCCCGGTGTTATGTGAAACAATCTCAGTGGAACCTTGCGTGATGTGGTCACACATAAAACAAAGTTTCTTTCCACATCTAAAGGCTCCTATCCTATTAAAGATGTCATTACCTTTCTTTCTTGTTCCTCTAGACTTATTCACCATATTCCTTTTTGACATAACAACCTTACTAGGAGCTAGTTTCTGTTTATATGTAGGTGCTCTTTTAAAAACTAATTTTGGTTGTAGTGGTAAAGTTTTATTTAAAATCGGATCTTTAAGGAGGATAGGCCAATGTTTTTTTAGAACTTTGTTAATGATTCTGTGGTTAGAATTATACTGTGTGACAAATAGTGGTTGTTTGTTAAATGTAGTTTCTTTCTGGCTATTATGTTGATCTGAGGTAGTGACTGTTGATAGCAAAAGTTCCCTATCAAGGTCCCTGGCTCTCTGTTGGCCCGAGTTAATTAATTCAGAGGGATACCCTTTTTCTAGGAATCTGGATGTGAGTATGCTTGCTTGTTTATTATATTGTTCTACTGTACTGCAGTTCCTGCGTAGACGACAGAACTGACTGTACGGAATATTTGTTTTCCATCTTGTTAGATGGTTGCTTTGGAAATGTAAAAAATTATTACAGTCCACTTTTTTAAAAAAAGTGGATGTTGATAAATTACCTATTGCATCCCATGATAGTGTCACATCTAAAAATTCAATATTGTTTTTTTGTATATTATGTGTAAAACTGATACCCATACTGTTCCTATTAAGATGTGCAACAAAGTCAAGAGCCTCAGGTACTGAACCATCAAAAATAAATATTAAATCATCTATGTAACGGCCATAGAACACCAGATTGCCCCTCCATCGCGAGTTGTAGATATATAGATCCTCAAATTGACCCATAAAAAGGTTTGCGAAACTGGGGGCAAATCTGGTGCCCATGGCCGTTCCTTTGATCTGTAAATAAAAAGTGTCCAAAAACTGAAAATAATTGTGTTTCAGAATAAAATTAATAAGTGATAGCAAATAATCCTGTTGTTGTTCAGGCATGAAGAAGTCTCTATTCAAATACATCTGTGTGGAGGATATCCCTAGATTATGAGATATATTAGAATAAAGGGACCCCACATCACATGATAGCCACAGATAGTTCCCCTTGTTTTTAATGTCGGATATTTTGTTCAGGAGGTCTCTTGTATCTTTGATGTAAGAAGGGAGATTTATGACATATCTCTGGAGATAGATATCTATGTACTCCGATAGTTTATCAGTTATGCTATTCATGCCCGCTATGATGGGTCTACCTGGCGGGATTCTTTCGTTTTTGTGGAGTTTAGGCAGATGGTAATAATACGGTGTGCTGGGGTGGTCAGGTGTGAGATATCTTTTCTCTTTTTTTGTCAGGATATTCTCCAAAAGACCTTGTTCTAATAAAAGATTTAGTTTCTTTGTATAATCTGTAGTGGGATCGAAAGACAATTTAGTGTAGTAATTAGTGTCATCTAGGATCCGTCGGGCCTCTTTAATGTAATCAGAATAGTTCTGTAAAACTATGCCGCCGCCCTTGTCTGCCTGACGGATGACCAGATTTTTGTCATCCGTCAGGCTTCTAAGGGCCCTGGCTTCATTAGGCCATGTACGCTTTTTGCCTATAATTCTATTGGGCATAGACTCAAAGTCTTCTAAGACTAGTTGTTGGTATAGGTCTATATAGGACACTTCCTCTTTAGGCGGGTGGAAAGTTGACAGAGGTGCCAAAGAAGTATGAATTACTCCTTCGAACAGCTCTTCTGTTAATTGGCTAGGCTCATATGTTAATATGGAGGTGGAGTTTCTTGTTTGTTGTGTATCTAATAGTATCGGGGCCCCTTCAATGTTGTGTTTTCTCATAGCTTTGACAGCAAAGTACCTTTGTAACGCTAGTTTGCGAGTATATTTGTTGAGGTCAACAAATAATTCAAATATATTGTGAGAATTCGGAGGGCAGTAAGACAATCCCCTTCCCAACACCCTGATTTCATCGTCAGTGAGGGAATGTGAGGAGAGGTTAAAAATCCCTTTCTTTAATTTCTGAAGTCTTTCTTTTTGGTAGGTTTTCCCTCTCCCTCTCCTTCCCCGTTTGGGTAAGGTCTTTTCTTTTGATTGGTTGAGGGATTGGGTTTCCTCCATAAGGGTGCCAGATTGGGGGTCCCTAAAAAAACCTCAGATGAAGTTGATGGAATATTATCCATTCTATGTGTAGTAGACCTATCTACCCTAGGGTGGTCAAAGGTATTGTCTTGTACTGAATTCAGAGCTTGAAACCTATTTGAGACTGGAATATGGTTAGGGTTGTTATATTCATGGTGTTCTACCATTCCTCTGTAGTCTCTGTCTGAATATGTAAATCTGTGGGAATTATCCCCATTGGCTTGATGTTGGTTCTCACGCGGAAAAAATGTGTTATTATGTGGATAGTTGTTATTGTGATTGATATGTTGAATTGTATTCCTTCCTGAAGTATCATTATTATGGTAGTTATGTTTATTTTTATTTCTGTTCCTATTTTGTCGTTTGTGATTCTGTACTATAGTCCAATCACTATTTGTATTGGTTTTAGTTCTATTATAAGTGTATACTTCACCTTTATTATAATCATCCTCATCTCTCTTTAGTTTTGAATTTTTGTTAGTAATAATCTCTGTCTGAAAATCATCAACTGATTTGATGGTCTGATTATTAAGTTTAAGGTATTCTGGATGTTCTTTGAACTTTTCTAATTCCTTTTGTGTAGAATCTATCTCTATCCCAATCTCATCTACCAAATGTTGTCTGTGAGAGATGAGCAAGTCAATAAGATTAAATGAACATTCATCTAAAATATTATACCATTTTGTCAGTAGTTCTGGGTTATTCTTAAAAGAACAATTCTTAAAAACACGTAAACCTCTAGGGATCTGTTTCTTTTCTTTGTATTTTTTCAAACAATCTAGATCCCACCAATGCCTATTCTCATTTTTCAGTAAATCTTCCAATTTAGAGAAAAGGCTTTCTATACTAGCATTGATGGCAGGATCTATGATGGTTTGTATACATCCCTCATTATTAGTGGAATTTTGTCTCCTTAGTGCTCTTTCAGAGGAGGATAACATAGTAAAAAAGCAGCTCTCCTATCAAACCAAACCGGTACTTGACTGCAAAAAGTATTAAGAGGGATATTGTGATATTAGAGTAATACCACAAATCCCCTATAGGAGGCGCTAATGACTCAGGGCAGAAAATAGTACTGAAATAGGGAGACTACAAGTGGATGCCCATTAGACACCAGATAGCGGTTTCTATTGGACACAGAGAAGCATTATGGGAGTTGTAGTCCATCAGAGTCAAACTGCAGTTAAAGTGGGAATGTGACACCAACCAATCGAATGGATTATTAAGTACAAGCCCCCACTTAGACGAAAAAGACTACAAAATAACAGTCACGCAGACACACTATCCGGGCACTTCCGGTAGAGACTAGAGAAGCATTATGGTACTTGTAGTCACTGAAATTAGACGGTCAGAGAACAATTCACAATTAGGCAAATTCTATTTCCTTATAGTTCCGGTAGAGAGGTATGATGGTAATTGTAGTCATCAAACTAAGAGCACATGAACCAATTGGGTGTTTCAAATTGTACAAGCCTCCTAAAGCAGGCTTTTAATTGGTCAAAAAACGATCACCGATTAAGTATGTTTACATTCATACACTTTTAATTATCTCACAATCGACACATTACGATCTAGATCTAACATCACACATAACCACATTAGGATATGGGCTCACAGATTATTGATCAAGTGGACATAATACTAAAGGAAAAACTATTATAAACTTCTAATTAAGGCAACAAGTGGGAGTTTTCGGAAAGAAAAGGTTTCATTGGTTTATGTCAAGGAAGGGGAGGGTTTATTGCAAACATATGGTTACTGATCCCTATATAAAGGGGTTTTAAATGGTTCTAGAGTATACAAGCCTGATGAAACAGGGTCTTCCCTGAGAAACGCGTCGCTATTATCTCTATATACAAGGAGATTTGCCATTAAATACACCAAGCTGTAATTTGTTATTGATGGTATTTTTTATCTTTTGTAAAATAAAATACTTGATACTTTTTAAACAAATCTGGTGTTCGTGTGGCATTTCCCTTGCCAGTAACCATAAGGCTGTTTAGCCTTCCTCCCCTCTGAACATTTTTTCCTTTTTGTTGGAATCAATCTAGTGAAGGATTACTGTTGCGAGGATATCCTGACGGGGATCCCTTGGTACAGCTAGCTGGTTTGCTGTTTAAATACCAGCCCGCTCCTACAGGCACAAGAGAGTGCCTTCACGTTTGTGAGTATCCTGTATCTCATCTAACTTGGATATTGTCTGTTTTGATTGATCTACACATGTGGCGCCTCTGTTTCTGTTTTCCTTGCAGTGAAACCTCTTTTTGAAGATACACCATCGTTTGGGTGAAGACCGAGAGCTGCCTTCTATTTATACTTCCATTTATTTGGACTTATTTGGACTTCAGTTGGGATCTTTCCCATTTCACCTATTGATACGTCTGTATTCTCATATATATATTTTTTATTCTATCATTATATTTTATGTTTTATATTTTACATTTTACAGATTTTACCATTTATTTTTTATATATTGTTTTATAGGTTTTTTTACATTTTTGGTATCACCAAAGGGGTTTTTTGATTGTATTTCAGTACTATTTTCTGCCCTGAGTCATTAGCGCCTCCTATAGGGGATTTGTGGTATTACTCTAATATCACAATATCCCTCTTAATACTTTTTGCAGTCAAGTACCGGTTTGGTTTGATAGGAGAGCTGCTTTTTTACTATGTTATCCTCCTCTGAAAGAGCACTAAGGAGACAAAATTCCACTAATAATGAGGGATGTATACAAACCATCATAGATCCTGCCATCAATGCTAGTATAGAAAGCCTTTTCTCTAAATTGGAAGATTTACTGAAAAATGAGAATAGGCATTGGTGGGATCTAGATTGTTTGAAAAAATACAAAGAAAAGAAACAGATCCCTAGAGGTTTACGTGTTTTTAAGAATTGTTCTTTTAAGAATAACCCAGAACTACTGACAAAATGGTATAATATTTTAGATGAATGTTCATTTAATCTTATTGACTTGCTCATCTCTCACAGACAACATTTGGTAGATGAGATTGGGATAGAGATAGATTCTACACAAAAGGAATTAGAAAAGTTCAAAGAACATCCAGAATACCTTAAACTTAATAATCAGACCATCAAATCAGTTGATGATTTTCAGACAGAGATTATTACTAACAAAAATTCAAAACTAAAGAGAGATGAGGATGATTATAATAAAGGTGAAGTATACACTTATAATAGAACTAAAACCAATACAAATAGTGATTGGACTATAGTACAGAATCACAAACGACAAAATAGGAACAGAAATAAAAATAAACATAACTACCATAATAATGATACTTCAGGAAGGAATACAATTCAACATATCAATCACAATAACAACTATCCACATAATAACACATTTTTTCCGCGTGAGAACCAACATCAAGCCAATGGGGATAATTCCCACAGATTTACATATTCAGACAGAGACTACAGAGGAATGGTAGAACACCATGAATATAACAACCCTAACCATATTCCAGTCTCAAATAGGTTTCAAGCTCTGAATTCAGTACAAGACAATACCTTTGACCACCCTAGGGTAGATAGGTCTACTACACATAGAATGGATAATATTCCATCAACTTCATCTGAGGTTTTTTTAGGGACCCCCAATCTGGCACCCTTATGGAGGAAACCCAATCCCTCAACCAATCAAAAGAAAAGACCTTACCCAAACGGGGAAGGAGAGGGAGAGGGAAAACCTACCAAAAAGAAAGACTTCAGAAATTAAAGAAAGGGATTTTTAACCTCTCCTCACATTCCCTCACTGACGATGAAATCAGGGTGTTGGGAAGGGGATTGTCTTACTGCCCTCCGAATTCTCACAATATATTTGAATTATTTGTTGACCTCAACAAATATACTCGCAAACTAGCGTTACAAAGGTACTTTGCTGTCAAAGCTATGAGAAAACACAACATTGAAGGGGCCCCGATACTATTAGATACACAACAAACAAGAAACTCCACCTCCATATTAACATATGAGCCTAGCCAATTAACAGAAGAGCTGTTCGAAGGAGTAATTCATACTTCTTTGGCACCTCTGTCAACTTTCCACCCGCCTAAAGAGGAAGTGTCCTATATAGACCTATACCAACAACTAGTCTTAGAAGACTTTGAGTCTATGCCCAATAGAATTATAGGCAAAAAGCGTACATGGCCTAATGAAGCCAGGGCCCTTAGAAGCCTGACGGATGACAAAAATCTGGTCATCCGTCAGGCAGACAAGGGCGGCGGCATAGTTTTACAGAACTATTCTGATTACATTAAAGAGGCCCGACGGATCCTAGATGACACTAATTACTACACTAAATTGTCTTTCGATCCCACTACAGATTATACAAAGAAACTAAATCTTTTATTAGAACAAGGTCTTTTGGAGAATATCCTGACAAAAAAAGAGAAAAGATATCTCACACCTGACCACCCCAGCACACCGTATTATTACCATCTGCCTAAACTCCACAAAAACGAAAGAATCCCGCCAGGTAGACCCATCATAGCGGGCATGAATAGCATAACTGATAAACTATCGGAGTACATAGATATCTATCTCCAGAGATATGTCATAAATCTCCCTTCTTACATCAAAGATACAAGAGACCTCCTGAACAAAATATCCGACATTAAAAACAAGGGGAACTATCTGTGGCTATCATGTGATGTGGGGTCCCTTTATTCTAATATATCTCATAATCTAGGGATATCCTCCACACAGATGTATTTGAATAGAGACTTCTTCATGCCTGAACAACAACAGGATTATTTGCTATCACTTATTAATTTTATTCTGAAACACAATTATTTTCAGTTTTTGGACACTTTTTATTTACAGATCAAAGGAACGGCCATGGGCACCAGATTTGCCCCCAGTTTCGCAAACCTTTTTATGGGTCAATTTGAGGATCTATATATCTACAACTCGCGATGGAGGGGCAATCTGGTGTTCTATGGCCGTTACATAGATGATTTAATATTTATTTTTGATGGTTCAGTACCTGAGGCTCTTGACTTTGTTGCACATCTTAATAGGAACAGTATGGGTATCAGTTTTACACATAATATACAAAAAAACAATATTGAATTTTTAGATGTGACACTATCATGGGATGCAATAGGTAATTTATCAACATCCACTTTTTTTAAAAAAGTGGACTGTAATAATTTTTTACATTTCCAAAGCAACCATCTAACAAGATGGAAAACAAATATTCCGTACAGTCAGTTCTGTCGTCTACGCAGGAACTGCAGTACAGTAGAACAATATAATAAACAAGCAAGCATACTCACATCCAGATTCCTAGAAAAAGGGTATCCC